>NW_017257572.1:126943-142877 GCF_001594055.1 Mycetomoellerius zeteki | reverse complement strand
CCGATGAACGGTTGCTTTGTGACACGCGCCACCAACTTTGTTGACACTTTCACTTTCTCTTCAAGAGCTACTTCCTTCAAAGTCTTAGCATCCACGCGGTACCTCGTACTGATCCATACTTCTTGATCTTTCTTCAATGGACCTAGCACGCATCGCAACATAATGCACTTTGCTGAATCGCATGGCCGTACTGGTATCTGTAACTCAGGATCGTTTTCCTGGTAGTAATCATCATCTTGGAACGTAGTTGCATCTGACGGATCGTCCGTCTCGTCGAGGTCTCGTCGATGTCTGTGAAGCCACTCGAATTTCTTGAACTCCTCGATATCGATCATGTCGCTCTCGCGTCTATATCGCGAGCTTGGAAAATCGGGTCTGTCAGTGGCAAACTCATCGTTAAACCGGTCACGGTTTCTTCCGTAGACTCTGGTATTGCTCGTTCTCTCTTCCGTCTGTTTCTCTTCATGCGTACGAGTATTATATCTGCTTTCGTAATCTCCGTTCGAAATTGCACTGGATGATTCCTCACGCCAAGATTGACTGTAAGTTTCCTGACCTTGATTATTAGTATTGCTACCTAGATAGTCATCATGCGAACCACGTAAAGTGTACGTTCTTTCCTCAGTGTGCGTGAAAGAACCCTGAAGAGGAAATCTTCGGCCATCTTTCAACACGATGTAACCTTTACTATCCGGAGCAATAAATAGCTGACCTTCTATTCTGAGGAATCGACTGTTGCGAGGTTCTGCGGATTCCGAGATATAGCTTTGACCACCATAACGATCCTGAAGAGGGAACATAGAACCGTCCTGGAACTCTATGTACTCCTTCCTGTCAGCAGATGTTCTGAATCTTGCTTTGAACTGTACATACTGTTGTCCCTGTCTACTATATACTTGGTAATCACCAGCTGCATCCTTCGACAATGTGCCAAAGATTCGATTCAATTCTTGCGTGGAGCTGACATTGTGCAAATCAAATTCTCGACTTCCGACTGTCTCTTCGCGGTCGCTAGGGATGAAATCATCTTCCGTAGATGGATGGTGACCACCCGTGGTCGTTCCATAGCGTCTTTCAGCGTCGTATCTATGTTCTCTCTCTTCCTGCAGGCGTCTTTCCTCTTGCTGCTTTCGCCGTTCATCTTCTTCTCTTCGCCATTCCTCTCTTCGTTCCTCTTCCTGCCGATGTCGCTCTAACTCTTCTCGATGACGTTGTAGGGTAAAGTTACGTTCTTGCTCCTCCTGCACCTTTCTCTGTCGAGTCTCTTTCTCCTGACGTAGACGAAGCTCTTCCTGAAGCTTCCTTTGTTGTGTTTCCTCCTCCTGACGCAGACGAGTTTCTTCCTGAAGCTTCCTCTGTCGAGTCTCCTCCTCCTGACGCAGACGAGCCTCCTCCTGCTGTTTCAATAGTTCCTGGTATCTTCTCTCGCTTTCTGTCATAATTGAATCGTGTCTTCCTGGAGGTGAGATCGTATGTCCTGGCGCTTCATCGCTCTCTTTCCAACGACTTTCCACCATAACAGATTGATTCGTACGTGTTCCGTAGGACTGTTCGAGATCGGGCAATCTCGAACCAAAGGATTCTTCTTCAGATTCACGGAACCCTCCGCCTAAAGTTGTAGAACCGTAATTACCGCTTGATTCTGTGTGAAAAACAACGCCACCGCGATTATTAGATAAGTTACTGCTATCGATCGAGCTAGCTCCAGAAGAATTGTGCGTGTACGTTGTGGTGAGCACTTCGGGTTTTTCTCCCGTTGGATTTAGCTGAATCCTCCTAGTCTCGGTAATACTAGAAGAAGAGGAAGAAGAAGACGACGTTGAGGAGGAAGAGGAGGAGGAGGAGTGTCGTGATTTCTGAATATTCGAACTATCGCCACTACTAATCTCGGCCTCTTCCTTCTGATTCACTTTGTTACGATCTATCTCGAAGCCTCTTTGAACATTGATTGTTCTGCCTGACTGCGACTCATCTAAGATTACGCCGGAGTAATCGGGATAATTTAAGTGCACTCTTCTGCGCTGATCCAACTATAATAAGTATTATTATGATTTACATTGTTATATATACATATATTATGTAATATAAAAAAAATAATTTTTCATTTTATACATACCTTCAAACTGAGATAATTTGCATTGGCAGATTCGCAAGCGATCGGACCCGCAGTCTCCGGTTGCTCCAATAAATACATCAGTGTTTTTCCAGATAAAGTCTGCGCAGGCCATACAAGGAACGCTTCTGCTTCGACGATATCCGATGGGCCTTGATTGCGAATGGTATAATTGTGCGTCACCGCTGGCCCCAATTCGAGCTCCGTTGTAATATTTGTGACAGTGTAATTGTCAGGGTTATAATACAGATCCTTGGGCTTGCTCTCACCGTCGACACGTAAATCCGTCTCTATCCAAATCGGCAGTGACAAGTATTCTTTGTTATCATAGATAGTATTAGGATCTTCAGGATTCGTAGAATTGACATGCATATTAAACTCGTAGATAGGCTTCATGCCGTGAGATGTCACGGGCTGAAGTAACACCTTGAATTTCACCAGCTTTCTCTGTGGCAGTGGATTTCCGATATCACAACGTAAAGTATTATTGTTCGATTGTTTGGGCGCAGAACAGTGAACAGGAATTTCTAGAGTTTCTATACGCTCAATTTTGATATAATCGATACCGGCTGGTAGCTGCAGATTGTATGTTGCCTCGAATGCATCTTCGCCTGCGTTTTCAACTAAGACTTCGAGTTCAAGCCTTTTACCAGATCCTAACAAGTATCTGCCAACGTTGGGTCTCACTTTGAGTTGTAAATTGGGTGTACAAATGTTATCGGATCCGCAGTTCTTTCTGATAGAGAGAGTATCCTTCCTGGAGGTTGTCGCACCGAGGACTGGTCTCAATGGCATTCTAGGATCACGACGACGATTGTCAGGAATCCGTTCTTCCTCCAGGCTCATACGCATCTCGGCATCCAACGACGTTAGTTTGTCACGAATATTAGGAGTCACATAGACCTTTAAAAAACGGTGCCAAAGTTGTAAGTCTTAAAAACAGGAAATATAGCATATTACAGAAGTCAACTGTTTATCTACCTGAACTGTGCGACAGAACTGGCGATCACGTTCTACCGAGATCGTGTGATTCATCGTGTTCTTGTTCTCCAACTCTAAGAAGAATAATCTCGGATTCTTTGTCTTCTTTACGTCGAGTACATACTGTATGTTGAAGTTGTGCCTCATGAGAACACCCTCTCCCGTATACCTGAAGCAAGCTCTAAGTGGAAAACACGTGACTCTGTTGTTGTCTGAAAGTGTGCAGTTCCTATTGTCTAAGGAAATCAACTTGGATTCGGAGTCAAAGGACACGTAAGAGTCCATCTTGATTACCGGTCGTGACCTGGAGAATGCACAAAGTTTAACTTCAAAACTAAATACAATTTAAAAACATCTTCTACATCTAGAATTAAAATATCGAGAATTAAAGAATAATTGATGACAACCTGAAAAACATTGCTGCTCCCGACTCGTATGCACCGACTACTAAGTCTGGATAAACATTGCCATCGAGGTCAAGGCCACCGGCTACAGAGAATCCGAAGGTCTGCACCGGATTGTCCAGGTCCTCTGCGTGGATTACCTGGGAATACTTTTCCAGTACCCCGGTCCGTGAACCGTGATAAATGTAGACGGCACCGCGACCATTTGGACCAGCATAGGGCGCGCCGACGACGAAGTCACCGTAACCGTCACGGTCGATGTCCCCCAGAGAGGCCAGCGACAAACCGAAACGTCCGCGGTTGCTTTCGCCGTCCCTGGATAACGATAAGCTTTATCGCCGCGGTTCAACGAACTTGCGTGACACAGGGCTCATTTAACCCTTCGGGTCGGAGTTAATGAACTTGGGACCAGCAGAGATATCCGTTTTACGGACGAATTTTCTCTAAATATATATATTTTTGTAAATATAGTATGTATTATATAATATAATATATTACTTCCCCTCTATTCTTTCTTATTCTTTAAAACTCGTCAAGCTTCATTACCTTGTGTCGAATTTGCGGAACTTTTCCACACCATCGCCCTGATAGATAATGTAAATTCTTCCAGTTTCGATGGTCATTTCTGGATTATCTGGGACTGTATACATGGGTGCACCGACTATCAGGTCATCCAACCCATCCCCATCTATATCGCCAGCAGCTACGGCGTAACCGAAATAAGCGCCCATTTGTTCGCCAGTAAGATTTCGAGGATTCGTCATATTCGATGTGAAAAGTAAGACCTACGATCATATTCTCACGTTAGCCTACATTTGCAATAATGAGACATATATTGCTCTCGTGCAAATTTCATCGCGGTTTTGAAAATTTGGATCCTATCGATTTAAATTTTATATGATATGTTGTTGTTATTATAACTCAATATTTAAATACATAGGAAATATACAACTTTGCATTTCTTAATGTCAGAGAGATTCATTAAATATTACTGTGCGCATTTGATTGAATTTATCTTACAATATTCCTCGCGTTTATTAAAATCCTTGCATTTAGTATGTATATATATGTGTGTATATATATATACTTGAATTCTCTTAACACTTTAATATTACGATCTTTTCTTCCCTTTTTTCTCCTTTCCTCATTTTCATCATCATACTTTTTTGTACGTCATGTTGTCTTCAGATTTCAATCTGTAATACAATATTCTTCTACACACCTTGCCCAGAAGATCGGAACCACGCGGGACGCCAACCGCGGTACCACTATCTCCGTTTCCAACAAAATCTCCTGTCGCGACGGAGTAACCCATGTAACTATCGTCCTCCTTCGCAGGACCCTCTTTAGTGAACATGATTCTCGATCGACTATTCAAGGGTTGTGAAAACGCTTGTCCTATAAAACGATTTCATGACGTTAATAAGAGAGATATCCTAGGAAGCGACGGGAATGCAAGTGTTTTTATGATCACAGCTTTAGTCAAAGGCTGTCGGCCTTTGCTGCAGTCAGGGAATAGCTCGCACAAAAAGCTTCACAAAATCTTTTACTGCATCGAAATGTAAACTAATCGATTTGAATTCGATTTTCATCGGATGAAGAACGATTTGACACTTAATAATTAGTTATAGCAAGCTAAAATTTTTTTTCAAAATAAATTATTCTTTAAAATATTAATTAACTTTCAGGAGAAATAATATTTATCAGGAGCATATATATATATATATATATCTCGCACACATCCATATATGTATGCGTACATATTTAATTTTATAAGATTTTGTGAAAATAACATTATATATAAACATAGGAATGACAAGCTCTTCTATTATTAATCTAGCATTTGTTCTCGCTATTAATATCAAGCGATCGTCACTATGTAGCAACGTTGGCGCAAACTCTCGAGCCAATTAAGGGTATTATAGCTTTCTAGTTGGATCCGTATTACCACGGCTCTTGCTGCATCTGTAGCTTGCTGAAGCTGTAAGAAGCGGGCCTGCACCTGTTAGAAATGATCACCCACCACTTATTTGGCAGTAATTAAAAAGAATCAAGAGTGTACATTGTTACAATTACAACTAATTTTTAATTTATCAGAAAAATGAGACACAAAAATAGCTTTTAATTTATATAATTTATATAAGAGTTTTTTCTTTATTTAATTTATAATAACATAAGGTAAGTAACATAAAATATCAATCATAGAGACTGTAAATCATTCAAATTATGATAAAGGAAGAAATTAATAAAACTATTTACACATTTTCGAACTATAATGACCATAGTTATACTGTATTTATCGATTTTGATTATATAATTAATAACAAGTGTCATACATTAAGCATAAGGATAATTGATTAGAGTTACTGCCAAGCAAGTACAAAGAGGGTGGAAAATACTCTCGTGTTACTTGATACCTGCCTCCGAGGACGATTTCCTGCGATTAATGCAAATTATTACTGCCGGCTTTCACTTCAGTTTTTGCACTCTCGGAAAAAGCCGACAAGCAACACATTGTTAATTTGGCAAGTAAGAAGTCGTCAATACGAGAGAATGGTAGCTTATTAGAAATGAAAGGGTGGAGGGCGACAGGGTAAGACAGGGTGGACAGTACTTTAATTACGGGGAACGCCTTCAAGTGTTCGCGATACCTGATGCTTCGGCTTCGGTGATTAACATCGTCGCCACGAACTTCAACCTCATGACGGCGGCGATCGAGTATATTTGACCTGCAATTTGTTAAAGGAAATTCCCCTCTGAATTATTAGTGAGATCTAGAAGTCGCACGCTCTTTCTCTCTATCTCTCTCTTTCTCTCTTTCTTTCTCTCTCTAATCACTAATCGACATCCGCTCCTCCGTTCTCGTTCAGTCGCACCACCTCGTGGATCAGATAATTTTGATTGAAAAAAAGAAAAATAATAAATACACATCTACGTTAGCTTAAAAAACAGATTTTCGGCCGGCTCACATACGTCCTAAGATATACAGGTGTTATCTTAATAGATTAGACGAAAATTTAGTAAAGGATCTCACCTTGCCAGTAATAACTGCCTGGTGCTCCTATGAAAAGTCTCTCGCCATTCTGAAATAGTAGAAAAATAACTGTCAGTGAATTTCTTTACTCGTTGCGAAGCATGAGGAAGATGTTAAAATCTAATTTATCTCCAGCAACACTTTTGCTCGCATTCACACAATTGTTCTTATACCATTTTCCTTTGTGGAAGACCAAGTATCTCGCAAAACAAAAGAAGCGATAAATAGTACGTGTGATCTTCAGTGCCTCGGGTGCACAACCGAGAAATGGACGCGCTTACGAAAAAAAATCTTATCTTTTTTTTTTAATTTATAAGATAATGCCGTAGATAAGAGAAGGGAGGGCTCGTGCGCGAGTCTGAGATACGATAAATCAACCGCTCGTATATATGCAAGCCGCACATTTGCTGCACGCGTTTGCACACAGCCGCGTCACGCATGTTAAATCATACTAGAAACTGCGGTGGCCTTTACGATAGAGACTTCTCGGTACACGAAGTGCCATCGCCTTTTGATGCACAACAAGAAAAAACGCTACGAGACTAGAGAGATCGATGGCATCTTGATCGGATGATAAAATATCGTGAGATACCACGAATACGATACTTGTCGATGACTTTCTCATAAATCTATAGTGCATTATAAGCTCCGTTACGAAATATCTTCACCATTCCCAATGATTCCTAACGTGCACGGCGATTGAAGATACAGATTTTTTACACGAATCAAATTAAACATGGAAAAAATGTAGTTTTGTTGAAGCTAAAAATTTAGCTAAATACAAATCTGAAAATATTTTTATTGACTATCTAATAAATATTATATTGAGTATAATTATGCAAAAACACTCAAATCAGTTGTTAGAATGTTTTTACACTAATAATAGATAATTATTTTGATGGTCCAATAAAATTATTTTCAGATCTGTATCATAATTAAATTTTTTGCTATCTCAGCAAAAACCGTTCCTGTACGAATCCAATGATACAGCAAGATCTTTTCAAATTTCGCGAATTAGCTTTTGCTTTGGTAAAATTTTAATTAAAAAATTAATCATAGAATTATATATAACCTTAAGTTATTTTTTATTCAAACTTACACAGAAGTCAAAAATTTGCTATTTTTTAAGGCGAAAGTGTAATATGTCGAATTAAGAAGATGAACCGACGTAGTAAATGTGATAAGTACCATGCACTAAAGGACATCTGCGTGGTATCGCATACAGTATGCATTATTTATGACTGCAATATATAATATGGAAGCAACCGTGCTTTTGTCGTGCAACATCTGTCTTGCGCGTTAAATGTACGCGAATCGCAGTAGTTCGTGGCACAAAGACCTCTCGCGGCACAGCGTGCTCTTTTGCGTCCATACAAAAATTATTAATCATCGCAACAGTATGCAACTGATACGCGACAATGGGAGCGCCAACGTCATGACTTAAACGTTCTCCAAAACGTATAACTCACACAACGCCGGCGGTCCCCGAGCGGAGGCGTGGAAAAATCGATGTACTGTTTCAACGTGTCCGCGAAAGGTAAGACGTAACGAACGAGCCGCTTTACGGAACGGAAAATGAATGTGGCACAACCCGTGTAATAAAGCAAGAATTTCATTCGCATCGCCTCCGAGTCTACACGGCGCATTAATTTTCATTTGTTTCCCGAAACGGGAATATATATCCTCTCAGGGAGGAATTATTAAAGTAACACACTCTGCGAGATAGAGAAACCATCTCGAGAGTTTCACACAGCACCTCTTGCGATATGAGACCTCTGTTGAACAGTTGAATCGGTACGTGAGAACTCGAGTGGCTCTCGAAATTGTTGACTCGATGCTGTTGACCCTTTTGCGCTCGTCATTCTCGTGCAACGTATCGAAAGTACTTGTACAATCAGCACTTACGAAACGGATATTGTATTCGATAGTTTACTGAATCAAAGTGAAATCACGGAAGCCCTCCCACTCATTGACTTACACGGGAATTCTTTCGTTTACTCGCAATCAGTGCCACTACTCTTGCCGAGAAAAAATTTACGAAGCGATTAGATGATACCATACAATGTGAAGAGATAAACAGCTAATTAATTTGTCTTTTCCTTATCGTCAGATCTACAACTATTGCGACAACTTTCGTGTATATACATGTAGAAAAAAAGTTGGAGTCCGTTCATAGTCGAGGTCGCGACCCTGTAAACCAGCGTACTCGACTGTGCATTGGCGATGCGTTTTACGTTTTACGTATCGTAACGGTGCAACTCCTACGCATCCAACTAACGGCGGTGTCGAAGTAATGAAGATTACGATTCACATACATATTAATCGACGGTCTATATGAATGATCGCGGGAGAAACTGAATGCGCAAATACGATCATGCAATATGGATGACAACGGATTGAAAATGGAACAGAAAACGTTCGCTACTTTTGCGCGATTATACTTTAAGATCGAATCACGTAGTCTGCGTTATCAAACTGAATGCTAATGTCCCTTGAATATAGCGAGATTAAAATTATAATTACATGAGAATTGATAATCTTAGATACTTATGTCAAATGTAATTAATAAATTTTCGATTAATTGAAATGTTAAGCAGAGTTTGTTTTAATGGAATTTTCAGTTTGAATATTAAGACATTCATTTAAAACAATCAAAAAACTGTGTATAAAGTAAGCAATTAATTTTTTAAAAGGCAGAATTAATCAAATCTCTAAATTAATTTATATACAAATTAAATTACTGAAGAAGATCTGGAATACTCTGTAAATAAATGTCTGATTTTACAAGAAGACTGTTAAACAACAGAAACAGTAGATTCCCTAAAAATCCATTTATCAAGATTTCGTACGAATAGCGCCCGGATCAAAGCGTTAACCGTGCGACAATGTCGTTATACACTCTCTTAAAGTGCACCTACGCGCGGACTCGCTCGCCCACGTGAAGGATCCGCTGCTGCAAGGAAGTAAGATACAATTTCTACAAATCGCACGCAGGAAGAGAGACACGCGTTTAATGCGAGTAGCGAAAGAAGAGCAACGCGGACGAAATCGTGTAACAGGAGATTCCATTTTTACACGATGACGCACTTTCCCTTGCGACACGCGATATCTCGCAATCGCGATGAACGTTGCCGGAGGAATTATCGGATTATGGTCGAAGTTGTTTTGTGTACAGACAATAAAATCGTACTACTATTTTCTGTAATTCTAGACACACGAAAGAGTTAATGGAAATTGTAGAGAAATGAATGATAATGTTGGAACAAACAGCAACAAATGTATTAATAGTAATAGTGGTAACGAGATAAATTGTAATCATTTCACGATTAACATACCTTTAAGATATAATTTAACGTTTTTCAACATTAATCTACAGCAAAAAAAAATATTTTAATGTAATTTAAAACAACAGTAAGCAATTTAGTAAGTAGTAAAATAATAATTTAAAATAATAATTTAAAAAACAATTTTCAAACGCGCGTAAATATAAATGTGATCTGATTGATTTGTGTCTTGTTACGATCAGATAATTAAAAAAACTTTTCACAATCTTCAATAAAGTAATCAAAGGATCTGTCTCTCTTAGAAAAAGGATTCGAAGAGTTGTAGTAGAAAGCGAAAGGATTGTCGCTCGATGGTGAAGGTGCGCGCTTCACGAGAAAAAGAGCACGTCTAGTTTCGTTTTACTCTGCTTATCATGAGAAACGGCGGCCGTTTATAAGACAATGCAGCCGCGAGGATAAAGAGACGACCTCACTGGCGCGTAGGTGGCCTCCTTGCGGCGTCGCACGACGCTGAACACAGAACACGGTGACAGAACGAAATGTCCGAGCCTTAAATGGCCACCTGAAACTCTCCTGCTGTTTGCCTCTTTGCGACCGCTCGCCCTTTCCATCCGATTTCTTTCTCCGCAACCGACGCGCCGGTGATGGCGACGGCGACGAGACATCGCGTCGCATATGTGTATACGCACGCTTTAAACGTGCGGACATAATGTCGTCGTGAGGACAGCGAGATCCTCTCCCTTCGGTGGCGTCAATTTTTCGCCTCGTCGGAACGTTCTCAAGTGACGCGATAACGAACGATCATCCGCCTTCAGTTTTACGCGACGAAGATACCGAAGTGGAAACGGATATACACGAAAAAGTGATTAACACATCGACGGACAGCCACGGGTGTCGTTGTCTTGGTAGAAAATTCATTTTGCAACGTCACTCTTAAATCATGAGATGCATTATCTCTTCTCCTCAACATTGAAAATAGAAAAAGACGAGATAATTTGGACATTGCCATTGCTCAACTTTCGCGTATCGTAGCTCGTCGATGATGAATTACACACTACTACACACACATATATATATATGTATATAAAATAAAAAATTCTTACATACTTGCAGTGAAAACTTTAACAACGAGGTTTTACTAGCATAGAAATTGGATTGTATTTTATTTATTTTTTATACATTAAATTTATTTGCCAGAATTCACAATCAAAAAATTAATTGCGTGCCTTTAAAGTCCAATATTGCTGGCAGAGGAATTCTTCGAACGTTAAATCTAAAGTTTATCTTCTAAATTTTCTATATGCTAGTAAAAATTCGTTTTAAGCCATCACAAATATGTAAGAATTTTTCAAATTTTTATAGTCCGGAACAATATAAAAATCAGTATTAAAGCTCAAAGACTCATATTGAGGACGAAGGATAAAAATTTCACATTATCGCCAATGGAGGACTATATATGCAATCTTTGTATATATCTGCATTTGCGCATATGATTAAACTTCCGGATGCACAGGAGAATAAGCATTGCGGTTACTGCCGCAAAAATTCACTTAGCATATAGCGATCAGAGAACGCCCGATATAAATGCAGCAACTCGGCAATGTAAATTCTCCGTTCCGGTAGAATTACAGTGTTTGTGGCGTCGTTTGTAACACAACCGCCGGTGCAATCGCGGACCGCGTTGGTCCTAATGGATCTCGCGATTGCTTATCAGAATCAAGCGAAAACGCATCCGCTGCATTCCTCCTAGTCGGACCAAACCAGTCCACAAATCCCTCGCTTCTTATACTCGAGTGTATGAAACGTAAGAGAACGTTTCTCCTCGCTGAACAAATTAACGTACGAGCAGTCACGCGCGTTACCTGAGATAAGATATTAAATAAGGAACTGCGTTAAGGTGTTGAGAACCAGGATGTACATACATGCAACTTGATTAATAAAATTAACATATTCGTAATACTTATATCGTGATTGAGAAAATATTTGATTGCTCAACACTTCTATGTATTTTGCAAGATTTCAGTCCATGACGTAGCTTAAAAAGTTGTCACATTGACAAAAATTGCAGCTTAAAAAAATCAATTTTTTAATAAAAAGATAAAATATCATTATAAATGCTATCTTCTAATTTTCTGAAAAAATTTTAAAAACTACGTTCCTAAACTAATATAGTTACATAATATTTAGTTAATATTAAAACTTGTAAACAAAATGAAATAAGATATAGTTTTATCCTGACTTACTCGTGTCAGCTATTAATAAAATTTGAAATAATTCTGTTACTCAACTGAATGCAACGAGGATCATTTTGGAATCCACGTGCATGATCCAAGTGCATGAGTACAATGATGAGTTTACCATATTTTGGTGATCTTTTGTTTGTTGTCTCGCAAATATTATTATAATATTTGTGAGTCGCAGTACATCGGACCAAACGATTCGCATGGTCCGTTAAGAGAACAATAGGGGCCCTTCTCATCGGCCATACAATGTCAAACGTTGCGATCGAATCACGTGCACACCATCGCGATCCGATAGGGTACTCCAGCGACGCGAATACAGCCGGGTGCAATAGCCGTAACTTTTGTGTTCCGGCGCCATCCGTCTCTCGGGCCCTCCCTCGCCAAGCCGGGCCAAACCGAGCCGAGCCAAGCACAGAGAACGCAAAGCGAGCCGTTCTGCTCGTCGAACCCGAAGAATGCGTTTTTTGACGTGTCGAGAGGTGAATCGGAGGTCGACCCGGCTGGTCCTGGATCCCGGTCTGTCTTTCGGACCGCGCGACTCATGCAAGTGGGAAGACAATGATCGATGCGTTTCTCGTATGGGAAGTAATTAGGATAGTCAGAAAATGATGGATTAAAAAATAAATGTGTCCATGTGTCAGATAATTTTTATCTCTTGGATACGTGAATATCTTTATCTGGTAGACTTTAAGAGCCAAAGTTTATATATATATGTTTACATTATACATATATATATATTTACAAGATACATAGAAATATTTCTGATTATTATCTTCTCACTAATCTCTCCAGCAGAATAAATAAATTTTAGAGTGCCTTCGCTTAGACTGAATTTTACGTCAATATTGCACCAATATTTTCATCTTCCCATGATTTCTTCGATTGCTACACGTTAAACAGATTAGCCGGACAGTAGTAAGCAAATACGTGCATTTGTCGTCGTAGTCGGTGTGACACGCAGGGACATGGTAAATGCGCGCGTGGAAGGAACGGAAGGGTCTACACGATATACCCCCCATGGAGTAGTGGTCGGTCCCGATGCTTATACACGTGAAAAATTTGCAACCGAGACAATGGGTTGGGCCGCGTCCCTACGTCCCGTCTACGCGAAACACGACTGGCACGAGCTGTGTTCTGGCGCCAATCGAAAGGGGTTGGGAATAAACGGGGAACGGAGGAGATGGGAAAGACACGCGGGCGCCCCATTCAAAATTGAAATATAACCGCGAAGCCAAATATGTATAAGGGCCACGGTGAAATTTATATTCTAGTGAGTATATACGCATGCACACACGCACCCATAAGTATGCTGCGCTTAAGTGCACGCCAAATGCAGCCGGGAGATTGTAGCGACGACGACGCCGGGCAAGAAACGAGGCCCGGAACCCTGATGAAGCAAGAAACTGTTGCGAGCGAGACTAACGTGGGATAATGCACGCGCGGATAGATGAGCGATGGACTCAGAAAAATCATAAACTGCATTTTTTTTACAGGCTACAATCGCAAGCATAACGGGTATCTCAATTTACGAGAGTAATTTGATGTTGAAATAAAGCAGCAAAGACTACTGGTTATCATATTCTTTCTTGTTAAATTAACCAACATTTATCATAAAAAATGATTTTTGTATTATACATGATAAATGTCCATGATGATTTATAGTATAAAAAATGTAAAATAAGAAATGTAAAGTTTGATAGCAATCGAAATAACCATTCAAGTACATAATTATTCTCCTTCACAAATCATATTAATGTCTTTTCGATCAAAATGTCTTCTAAAATATAATAAGTGATTAAAATATAATTGATTATATTTATAAATATAATAACTAATTTAAAAAATAAAAGATATATAATAATATAAAGTTTTCATGTATAGGTATATATGATAAATAATGTTAAATATATTTAATATTTTACCATTCAAAAAGTCGTCCAAATAATTATTATCTAATCAATTTCAAGTAAATCTAAGAATTGCAATGAATTGCGGAGAAATCGTGCAACATCATCTGATCAATTGATCCACGTCGAATCTAATTCAGAATGTTTTCTCCTTGAGAAGTTCGACAAAAGAATACGTTCATACTAAAGAAGCTTGAAGGCTTATATTTCAATTGTCGAATTGGAGGTCGTGTACGGAAAGTCGGGCCGTATCGATTGATAGCGATCGACTATCGATCGATCTTCTCTAGATCGTTCATCAGATAAGCTGCGGTACCCAAGTAACCCAGGCACGACAGAGGTTGGTACCAGCAGCGGTGATTTAACGCGAAGATCGATGGTCGATTGCATTCTCGATGGCGTCGAGAGGGCCTCTAAATCACGATCATCAAGTTTAGCATACGCAAGGATTCTTTGCTACCGTTTGAGTTGTCGTACAATGGTGTTTGTTTTTCGAAAAGAGAAATGGGCGCGTAAGCGCAAATAGCACGTACATTTAATTTAAAAAATCGTATTTATCTGGATTTAGTAAAAAATTTCTAAAAATAAAAAATTTATGAAAGATTTCACAAAAGCAAATTCTGTTCATGTTTTTTTAATAATTTTAATACAATTAAAAAAATTTTTTAAATAGATTTTAGCATTTCATATACATATATATGTACTCGTATATATAAAAGATATAGAACATAAAAGTAAAGTTAATGTCTGTAATATCAGGAAGTTCCGTTTTTTAGAAAGTGCACGCAAAAAATTATAAGAAAAAAGAAACGTCGATCTGGAGAAACGCTCAAGTACACCTAAAATTATCACATCTACGGAGTATGCACCATAGGCAAGCATATGCGATTGGGATTGAGCGCGGGCGGACATATTAACATAGAATGCTGAAACAGAGCTAGAAGTCGGGTACGGGTCTGCGACATGCATTAAACATATGCCATATAATAGCCGCGCAATTCTGAATTATACATCCGTAGCGAAGATAGCCGACTTGAGTGTCCGCGGAATTGTTCCACCGCGCTTGCTTCTTTGGCGATAACCGAAGCCGTCTCGATGCGCAATAACGATACTCAGTGCACCACTCGAGTACGAGAGATTCTGAAAGTTATGGGATATTTCTTAGCGTGAAAGAGATTAGATCGTAGTCACTAAGTCACAGACGATTTGAAAAACCGATTGCGGCACGATAGAAGCGTGTCGCGTCGTAACGTGTCTCGTAAAGTAATTTTACTTTACGATATAAATGATCTTTCATCGACTTTCAAGTATTAAAGCTGAAACTGCAAGTTGATACCCATTTGAATTTCTTTACAAAACTTTCTGTACAAAAATACACACAAGAACTTTCTGTTGTAAAGTTTCGCAAAAAGATACAGCATTAAATAAAAATATCTTCTCTACAAGAGATCTTCAATTTTTCTCAAATTAGTCGATAAAGGATATACAATTTGTACGATATTCTGAATGCAAACTTGCGCACCATTTCTGGTAAATGTCTTAAATATTCTTACTACAAAGAGAAAGAATAAAATATGTGGCCATAATGTATCTTTTGCATCAAAACTTTTAGATAAAGTAAAAACGATCATTGTATTGAGAGAGACAAGAAGTAAAAGTTGCAGTAGCTACCAATTTGTCGATGACTACTGCCGATATTTATAGCAACACCGTTTAGATGAAGTAGGCATATCAACGCGTGGGGATTGTGCAGGTGTAACAAACATCCTACATGCAGAGGCAGGCCTACCCGGAGATGTATCTCGAAATGAAAAGCGAGCAAAAGGTGCTCGAGACGCCTACGGTCCCTGGCCCATCGGACCCGGCGATCTGCCGGAGAATCGAGCATTGGACAAGACAATCGTACACGAGAGAGAGAGAGAGAGAGAGAGAGAGAGAGAGAGAGAGAGAGAGAGAGAGAGAGAGAGA
>NW_017257572.1:55285-126923 GCF_001594055.1 Mycetomoellerius zeteki | reverse complement strand
ATTCCTGCCCATATTCGGCCCCCGCTCGCGTCGCCTTCTAACTCTTTCGGGATGTCGCGACCACCGAGACATGTCACTGTATATTTACATTCGCGCGATGCGCTTTCGGTTGTTAAACTACTAAGTTACGCGCGGATCTTTGCGCAAAATGCTGAAACACGAATACATTTGAACCAACATATAGCTCTGAATATGTCGGCTGTTCAAGATAGATCAGCAAAGTCAAAGGAGTTTAGGTCAATATTTTTCTTATTGCGATGGTATCTTGCCTAAAAAAAAAAAAAACATTCTCCACAGACGATAAAATTAAGCATTGTCTACTTACCTTGGATATCGCAGCTCCTAAACCAGCCTGACACGAACCCTGCCTGTGATAGCCCCAGTACCCTAAAACGGAAACAGACAATTATATCGTCCCATCCTTGATTGTTTCAAACAGAGACATCATATCTCGACAGTATAATTTGAATAAATTGTTTCCTATTGCGTAATCTGTACAAGATACATATATAAATCGTAGATAATTTTTAAATAATTGATTAAAGATCAAAAATTGAAACAGTGATATATAGCAGGTTTTTCCTGTTAAAAATTAATCCTCTGCCAGCAATGTAGAACTTCCTCGTGAGGATAGACTGATAAGAGCATTATAAATTATTTGTAATTTCATATGCCAAAGGCGAATTTTTTAAATTTGTCGATTATACTGTCAATATTCTACGAATTAAAGACATTTAACATATAAAATTAAAAATAATTTATAAAACTTTTGTAATTGGTGCTCGTATATTCATGTACCTACCCTAAAATATGTATATAAAGAAATAACACAATTATTATTTTATGATCTTAATTTTTTAATGATCATTCAATAAAATTTAATGCAACTGAACTTTTATGAGCGGTAGTATACAAACACGCGTTTTTTGTGAGTGCAGTGAACATTTGAGAAAGAATAGAAACATGATAAACAAATAATTTAAGAATTTAAAAATAATAAAAAGAAAGAACAAGATTTATGTACGTGTTTAATATGGATCTGTATCTTAATGTAAAACAAGATAATGAAAGTTAAAGTTCATTTTTATTTATATTTTTTAATTAAAAAAATATATTCAAACACTAAAAGATCCTGTAAACATATTAAACAGACGTGTGCGCGCCCGTTCTTGGAATTCCACGTACTTTAGCGACTAGGAAGTGGAGTGGCATCGCAGACCGGCTGCACGCACGAGCAAAAGTAGTGCGTACATACACGCGTCATTAATCCCAGATCGATCTTCCGCCGTGACGCCTTCACGATCCGTTTTCTCCGTTCGAACCGCCGTGACGAGTCGATAGTGCAAGCTGCACGTTTTACATCAGCAATCATGAACAGCGTGGTCTGGGAAATGGTCATCGAGTTCCTACGCTCGTTAACTAGATAACGCAACAGCACTTTTAGATAAGCACTTTTAGACGGACGGTAATAACAGCAGGTCGGAGGGATCGACGGCAATTCCACCGAAATTCTTTCGATTTGAGACGTAAAAAGGGCTCCGCGCGTTTTTGTTTTACTATTTATTTTACGCGTGTTAAAACAAAATCGATTAATTGCTGCATGATAACGCGAAGGACTTTACTAAAAGGAATTCCATGCTAGACGAAATCTAATGTAGCAACGTGTTACTTATAAGCGCAGAGTGTAACGCAAGTTCCTAAAATTAAAAGAAAAATGAATTTATCCTAATTAAACACTTTAAAAAGATTGGTTGTTTCTTAAAAACTGGATATAAATGACAGAAAATTATACCGAATAATACAATTGAGTCATTTCAATGGAAATACAATTATCAAAGCAAAGATAAATGATATTCAAGCCTCTTTGTGATTATTCTCTTGGAGATAAAATCTTATTATAACAATATCCATATGTTCGTAACTAATCGCTCTCACTAATTGAAGATCATATCTATTGTAATATCTCTATCTATTTATTGTAATATCGCTAATTGAAAATCGTATCTATTGTAATATCAGCATATGTAATAAATGACAAGAATCAAAAGATAATGGATCAATCTCATCGACATAATTACGATATTATTACAATTGATTGTTGTCATTATTATTAATGAGGATAATCATCGCTAACTCGAAGATAAATCTAGGCAATTAACGCGAGGACATAAATCTGTGGACATCTCGAGCTAACGAGGAACAGTGTTATGCGAAAACTACGAATCATCTGGGGGACCACTGAAAAGGATTATTTAACTCCTGAGGAAACTGTATTTAATTTACACAGGTATTTAATCTACAGGTAATTAATCTACATTAATATGTATCTTAATTAGCTTTGTCCATTTTTACAGCCAGCTCGACACTTCGCAAAGCGAATAGATGCAAGGAATTTGCGAGTGCCGGCTGTTAACGCGTCGGTCAGTTCCGTAATTAGTTGCCGATGCTAACTACAAGTAGAAAATTATCGGGCCAGAACTGACTGACAGCTAGGGTCAGTGCTATTCAGACTCGGCTGCTGCGGCGGAACGCAGCACGTCCGCAAGAAAATGCGTGCGTGCGTATGTATGTGTGCGAATATCCGGTGGCTCGACCCGCAGAATCCGACCTTCTTCTACATATGTACACGTACGGATGTACGTTATGAGTGCAGCAGCAGCAGCAGCCGAGGCTCTTGACAGTCGATCGGTCACTTTAGACGAGCTGTCAGTCACGCAATTACATAAATCCGGTTGCGGTCGTCTTCGTCGTCGCCGTCGTTGCCGACAACAAAAAAGTAGATATAAAGCGAGCGATCGGCGCCACTCCTCGAACATCGGTGACACGCATGTTGCTTCCAAAACAGTGGCAGAGCTCAACTTACAAGTCGATGAAAGTTTTAAATTATCGACTGTCAAAAAGGATAAAGGTCTCGCAAGAATAATAATTTCATTTAAAGAGATATCTGCAATCTTAATTAACCCTTTCGATTAGGTAATCTATTTTCTGACAGAAATTACCGATACGAATAGAACTTGCATATTTCGTTAAATTAGGATGCTCGTACTGGGTTACTTCTTATACATGACGATGCTAATTGGATCGTTGAAAGTGATTATCGGCGAATCGCAATAATAGTATCATCCGTGAAATAACAACGAATGTACGTCCGACCGCGATATCGTCAGTGGTCGATCTATTTATAATCCGTCTCGTCCTCGAGCTTTGCAAGGGTGCTATTCTCGTCAGTAAGAGGCCATTCTGCTCTCAAACTCGAGTCGACATCGAATACAAGAAGAGAGAAAGAGAAAAAATTTTTTCCCATGTAACAAGGAAATATTTTTTTTCTCTGATATCGAAAAGCCGCAGAATGTGTCACGGAATAATCCCAAATGTATAAGACGAGTATCTTTTTTATGTGCGTTCGCTTTAGACGTAATAGCCAGACACTAATTTAATAAGCGGAATTTTAAACCGAAAATGATTTTGGCCGAGAATGATTTTGACGATGAAGCGCCTAATAAAGAAATCGGAGTGTTACAGGAGACGAGCCCAAGTTGTATGACTGACCCTTAATCGAGTTACGAGGAATGAATGGAGCTACTGTAATTCTTGTTGAACACACGTGCGTGTGTGCATGCGTCGTCGGTGCATGATTATGTATCTGCAATATGCAATATTATCGGGTCATTTCTTTTATTCAGAAATGGGACGACATCGCGATCGTAATGAAAATATGTATTCTTATTCATTTCTACTATTTTTTAATTAAAGTTTACAACGTCAATTAAAAAATTAGATTTTATCAATTAAGATTAATTTCTTCCGATTAAGGAACTAGAATTTTTCACTTCTTTCGATTAACCTTATTTCACATAAATGTTCGATATAATTTCTCACATTTTATAATACAAATTTTACACAATTAAATATTGCGTGATATTGAAAATTTCTATAGATAATTCAAGGGAAAATCTTTCTCTTAAAAAATCGAATGACTCATTCTTCCTTCTAATACGAGATGAGGCACATTCAATATATACCCTAGTGGAAATCTCCTCATAGATAGTTCCAAAAATGCCCATGATCCATGAGTATATGTCCATTTAGAAGGGTAAATCTAAAATGGATATATACCCGTTCCAAATCTTCCCATCATAAGGAGATTTCCACTAGGGTAATTACATATCTAAAAAAATATTTTAATGAAACTGCAATAGTGAGAGAGAAGGAATATGCTGTCGCTTGTTAGAGATCGGTAGCTTGATCGCAATTCAAGTAGGATTAAGTGCTAATTGGTCTCGTTAGAACGGTGCCGAGTTAGCGCCTTGATCCGAGAGGCGCCTTCCAATTATTATTTTCTTTTTTTCCGATGCTTCCCAACCACTCGAGCGAGTGGGCGCCTTTCATCGAGGAATGCACTTACTGTAATTCTCCATTGCTATCTTCCTTTTGTTAATTGCACATGTGAAAAATGTTTTCCTCATCCCGACTTGTTCTTTTTATTTCGAGACTATTAAATGTAGCAATAAGGTAAAATATATTTTTTATTAGACAATAAGATAATTACGAGGAGTAGCCCCCCCCCAATAAGAAAGCAACCGCAACTAACGTTACAAAATGAGTTATAAAACGTGAATTTTACTTTATAGAACATTTGCTTTTAATGAATATTATGGTATAACAGAAAATATGGATTTAAAATTACATTTCGTTCATCGGTTAGACAGAAGTCAAGCTCCAAAACAGAATCAAACCGTCGTTTTATAAAATGTAAGCAGAACATGAATAATGCGACACTCGACCTAATTTCCATGCAATTGCATTTCGCGAAAATTATCCAAGATACCAGTTTACAATCGCGATCGCGTAATCATTCTCCTTAACTTGTCGGAATTGTCAGTATCATGTAAAAAATAGAGAATAAGAAAAGTTTAAGTATATTTGCGTTTTATAAATTTTTTTTATCTTTAAGATTTTTTATATTTTCAAAGTGCAATAACTTTTATATTTTTAAAAGAATTATTTCATTATTGAAACAATTCTTTCATGTATACATTCTTCACTATATGTACATAGTCGTACTACAAATTTTGTTACTAGAACAAATGTCTTAAATAAAATAAATGTTTTTCTTGAAAATAGAATTTATGGAACACGATTATGTAATATTTAATATATCTTTCTAAAAAATAAAAAAACTGTTTATTGTGAAAACTTTTTCATCACTTGTGAGTGATCTATTACGGCGATCTCATGAAGAAAATTACAGATGAAAGTTACCGATAGTCCCACTGTCGCCTCTGCTTGTCCAGTGAGCAACCATATGGTCAGACAAACAGACAGTAAAACGATGCGATGGACGTTTGATTCCAGAAAAGGCGATTATGAGTGACTTGATGTGACTTTGACGAGCATTAAAGCAACGTCGACGTTATAAACTCCGGGTGAGATCTAACGCCTCGCTAAAAAGGTTCTACGATTCTCGAGAAAAGCGGCACCAAGCGGTTCACTCGTCTCGACTTCTACAAATTGTTTAATTGCGCGATCATTGCGGAATTTCTGGACGATGAGCTCACATCATTGTTGCCGTCGTCATCGAGGCTGCGGGTTCGCTTCCGTACTTTTATGTTCCGCGAAGATTTTGCTTCGGCAAATTCTAGTAATATTTATTTGGAAAGTCGCTAGAATACGCAGTTAACGTCACCTTTATAAGAAGGTTCTTTTTTTGTATTTCTTACAAGGGCTTATAAATCTATTTTTATATAATCTTATATTTTGTCATATAATATAGAAATTATATTAGCCTTAGAATACTATCGATATTGAGTGATACTGCAATATTGCTATCGATATGTAAATTTTACGTATAAAGAAATAGGCCACTCTCTTAATTAACGTTATACCAAATTTTCATACATTTTCATACACTTTTAATGATAAAATATTTATAATTTGGGCCTTTATAAACACAAATAACTTGAGGCATTATGAACAGAATAATGCGATAAATCAATTAGTGTAAAGAAAACACATAATCATCCACCTAGAAAAAAACATGACCAAAATACATCCCCTTCGATACGTTTCTCTTTCATCTAAAACATTTTTTCGTATCTTATGTATTTTTTAATTTGCCTATGGCAATTAAAATGGGATACTCTGTATAACGGACTGAATTTTTAAAAGCTTATTCCCGCTTATCCTAGCTTTTAGCATGGCAGATTAGATTTCCTTATGATCATTAAAGACATAGCTTAATGAGTAAAATTAAATGAGTTAAATAAATCAATATTAAACTGATATTTAATAAATAGAACAAAAAGTAAAATTAAGATTTATTGACAAAATTTTCTAAAAAAGTTATATTAATATTTGTGAATTGTTAAAAGCAATATCAAATTTTGTTACTAACAATTCATTACTCAATTATTTACTTATTATTTCAAGATTATAATTATATCCTTTGATTTAATTATTCAATTTTAATTTGCGTTTAATTCAATATGAAGAATGAATATTTGAGTCTTCCTCCGAACGACCGGAAGTGCGTCAGTTCGCGCGTCATAAAGCACACAATAGTGAGGGAGTTGCCGAAATGTTCGCTCGCGCGTGAGGAAGCGCGCGACTTTAATTGCAGGAAAGTGCGATTCTAATAAAAACACGCGTCATGTTATTTGCGTCCCAATAAACAAAACCCGTCTGTATTAGCGTAAACTACGCTAATGCAGACTACATGATTTTGGATGCATGAAGATTATTATAAGATTTCCACACACACACACACACACACATATAGAAAATTTTCTGGAATTTAATTGAATTGAATTGGCGGATTCAGTTTGATTTTCGTAAAAAATCATAAAAAATCTACAGAATCTATAAGTTTAATGTGACAAAAATTTCAGAAAAATAATAGATAATTTGGTATACAACGAGGTGTAAAGGAAAATCGATCGATATCTAATTAAATAAGAGAATTCCTATTTTTTAATCGTAGATCTTAATGCTTATATTTCTCTCTCTCTCTCTCTCTCTCTCTCTCTCTCTCTCTCTGTGTGTGAATTTATATACATATCTGATTACCGCATGCCGAAATCTTTCTCGGTTTTGAAATGCAATCACAAACAAAACCAGAATTGCAATATCACACATTAAATTGACAAGCAATTTAATAATAATTTTTGATGCTAATAAACATAAAAAAATTATTAAATTATTCAATCGATATAATTTTTGAAAATAATGTGAATGATTTACAGATTGCATTCTATTTGTATCTGTTAATATTTATTACACCCAACGATGTTTTTGTCTGCATATTGATAACCACGAGATAAAAATTAAATATGACATTTTTCAAAGAATGTTATCAGAAAATACCAGAGTAATATTATCACGAAAAACAAAAACAACGAAATCCATAAACTTAAAAGCTGGAAGATGAATTCGAAATATATAAATTTAAAATAAAATAAAAAAGTAATTTTTCAATTTAGTTCGCGATTGTTCTACAAATTCACGAGAAATTCTAAATGATCATCGCAAATTCTAAAATATCTTAGAAATTAAAAAAAATCATATTCATTTACTTATTTTCTATTTCTACCACAAAAATAGTATCTAACTGAGAAAAATGTCTGATTGAAAATGAACAAATAAAGAAGGTTCTGATTGTATCAACCAGAATTCTGATTATCTCAAATAGAATTCTAGTAGATTTAACTAAAAAATTCAGATTCGTCTAGACATTTTTCTCAGTGTAATATAAATTTTTATATTATATAACATCTAAAATTGCGCTAAGATTGCTTGTGATTAAAGTAGACCGAGACGAATTGGATCACAGGATGAATCGGATCAATATGTAAATTTTGAGACAGTTAGTTGATACTCCCCAAAAAAGCTCTTTAAAAAAGAAAAAATATACGACAAGAGGTTTTTTTAGGGATTTTTTACTGCTTTCTGTAAATTTTTGAAAACAACTTCGTCGACGCCCGGCGTCGTCCGGCATCGTCCTGCGTCGCCCAGAGTCACTTGATTTGTCGTTAATTTGATTACTTCTTTGTTTCAAAAATAACTTGTTTGAAACAAAAAAATAATAAAATTAACGACAAATGTCGACTAACTGACTCAAAATTTACATTGATTTAATTCATCCTGTAATTCGATTTATCACGGTGTACATTCTTGAGGGATACGCTATTCTTTGCTCGCTGATGTAAATACTCAAGTCATCATTAATTATTGGTTTGAAATGATCGGAGTCGGGCGAGGCGGTGCCGAAAATCGATATGTCCTTTGTCATTAAGACACAGTGCAAACCTACAACGTCGGCAGGAAGTATCCTGTTACGTGACGTATTTACGATCGCTATGCTTTGAGAACGCAACCTTATGTTGGCTGCGAGCCTTGTCGCGTTGCAGGGGAAATCCGTTGTCGTGAGATCTTCGGCGAAAAGAACAAGAGGAACTACCCTCTTGCACTTCGAGGACGCGTCCGGCTCTGTCTTGCGCCTTCAAGAGTGCATGTTTCACAAATGTTTATAGCACTCACGTCGCAAACGTAGTTTCAGGCGTACAAAAATCTCGAAAGATATTTTCCTTTTTTTCCGCTCTTTCTCGTAAACCGAGCTATATCCGGACGACGATGCCGACGCGCGTACTATAAATCGTACCACTCTTGAGGGAAAGTTCGATACCAGCAACGGAGAGAATGGTGAGAGTGGAAATTAAACATTCGATCGTGCGTCGTTCTGTTATTTTACCGCGAGGCAAAGCTTTCGTCAAGAACAGAAATCTTCAGAGAAGATTCTGTTACAGGATTTTTAATGTGTTAAGAGTATATGGAGTAAAATCCTGCTCCTGATTTTATTTCATTCAACAAACCATGTTTTAACGAACTTTAATCTAGAATTCAGATATTATAATTTGACTTTGATTAAAGAGCATATGATTGCGACTAGTCCAGTATATAATTCTTCTCAAAATTATTAATAAAATATCAATAAAATATCTTAATAAAATTATCAAGGATGTTAAAATTCGAAAGGGTTTTAACTTACTCGTACGACAAGGCGAATATTCCTGCGACTCGTTGAAGTTATTAGAGGCGACCCAGCATGTGCCTACTGGTTCTCTCCTATTGCCCACTGTAGATTCCTTATTCCATCTATTATCATCATACTTTGGCTGTGACACCGAGAACCAGATGTACCTGGGCGCACATGCCTGCGAACATAAAACAGAGATTGCGTCGCTATTAACGATTCGAGCTCTCGACTGCCTTTATTATGGAGACGCGATCGTTTGTACTTTCTAACGATCGCTTCGATTGCAATTAAAACACGCGCGCGGTCGATTGCCGGTTCCGCCGGTCGTTAAAAGCGGTGTTGCGCACCGGGAAGAAAAGAGAACGCGCGTACGACGAACTTGAAACCGCATGTTGTGGTATGTTTATAGTCGCATCTATACGTAACGGCATCACCGTCGACAAATCGCACATTAAGACTCGATTCTCACCTCCCATTTAATGCTGAACTGTGTCGGTGGAAATACCGGTATAAATCGCTGAAGATAGATTTTTGTCATATACAACCGTTTCACAATTATCTCGGCGTGACCACAAGATTTTAGAATCTTCTCTTTGTAGAATCGTAAAAGAGGCTGCGATAAATTGGGTAGGTTTTACGTTAATTAGTTTCGCATACCTTTCCGTTTCTCACAATGAGGGAAATATGACTGTGTTGCTATTATGCCTAACGGCTCTAGGAATACAGACGTGTTTACTAACCGCGGAAGGCACATTGCGCAATTCGCACGGATCATTGCCGTATTTAGAGGTGCGCGAGCTTTCCGCGAGATACAGATGTATTCACGTACACGCAGCTCGTACACTTTGATTCCTTAGAAGTAAAAACTACTCCTTTCTGCTACATAATTTTCACTGCCGCTAAACATTATGCATTACCAAGCATTCGATTATATTGCAGGCCATTAATACTAAATTCATGCTTTAGGCATTCTTCCATAAATACGCTTTACATGAACAACCTGTAATTTGAATCCATTCCGGTAATGCACGAATGATCTTAGAATCTATTGCACACGTTCTATTTCCTCTATAGAAGGAATGTCCTTTCGGTTAAAAAACGCTAATCAACATTAAGACGTTGATTTTTGCAGAAAATTAATTAAGAAGAATTCTTGTTATTTTTACTGTAAATTCATAATTTAAATCAAAGTTTAAAAAATGTATATCTGTATAAGTACAATTAAAGATACAATTAAAAACAAACTCGACTCTTGATTATACTAAATATGTATGTGTCAAAGAAAGTTCTTTAAAGTTGCAACATAAAATAACTGATGGCTCAAGGTAAAAATAATTTTTCTTGATTCGATTTCTGGTGCCTACATCGTTGAAAGTAAACGAGTCATGTGAATGATTGTGAAAAATTGTTCGATAGAATTTCAAGCAAGATCTTATCGCTCACGATGTCTCCTTTTGGACAGACCAGTCCGAAGGACGGTTGCAGAAATTATTTTGTTAGACAGCCCGATCCGGCCGCGAGTTCTCTCACGCACAAAGATCGTCGCATTACGTCAATCTGTACTTGGCCAACCAACCAGAAGCAGCTGATGGCCTTAATAACGCGACGTAACGTGCAAGCGAATAACGGCGATATTTATGCCCGATGCCTCAGGTCTACGTCGTAAATCTCTCGTCGAAATACGCGCAATCTGCCCCGACAACTTATCGCGAAGCACATTGCACATTTCAGCGCGGTTAATCTGTTGAAATCACGGGGCAACTGGCGGTTGCATTCTTCGAGTGCTACCGGGTGTAGCTTCATTAAGAAAATAAAGAACCGCATTGTACCACTTGCTAATACTTTAAACGTTTCTGAAGGCTACCAATAGACACAACATACGAAGTTGTGTAACATAGTCCTTTTTATCATTGTGAGACATTCTACAATAGAATGTCAAGAAAACGTCACTATCTTTTCATATTTTTACATTGTGTAGTATAATAAAGATAATAAAATTTCATCTCGTCTGAAGATTGTCTCAAGACGTTGTGTGGCAGAAATAGCACGTTAGTTTCTCGCGCGATTGTATAATTTGTCGCTGGCCAACATTTTAACCATTTTTCAAGGCCGCCTGTGTAAATAAGCTTTAACAAGATGCACGCTGATTCCGCATGCACAAAGATCGCGTGAACGAAGCCGAGCTCTTTAGCAGAGCGAGATTATACTGGCGTAATGTGTTCACACGAAGCTATGCACTCACGCAATCATGCATTATTAATTACGAGCCAATTAAGGCACGTTACAATGGTACGTCATTATATCCCTCTAGGAAGGGTTGCGTAACCGTGACCCAACCTTAATCGACCTTTCGAATAATTACAAAAGGACTCTTCTCTGTCTTGATTAAGTCGTTACCCAGCGAAAATATAATCAGACTGATGATGGATCTGAGGTTCTCGAGTTTATCGAAAAGAGACGTCCTTAATGACGATCCGTTTTGTTTCAAGCGGACTAATTAGACGAAATCAGGGACGTAACTGTACTTAAACGACGCGTCATTATCGTACCTCAAATTCATGGACGAGGTCCACTTCGTGAGGAGATACCCAAACTGATTGTTCCACGAAAGTTTTTGTTCGCGTCAGCAGAACACGGCTTTTGAAACGATGCCGGCGTACCGATTGAATGTAATGATCGTCACGCTGCCCGCCTATCGACGATCGTCAAAGAGGAAAGACGAAGGACACGAGAAAAAGAAGATGACGACGCGCCGAAGTGCCGCAATTTATCCATTGCGCCAGTTTAGCTCAATCGCTCGAGTTCGTTTTAGTACGCGCGATCTACCCGTTTGTTAACGCCGAAATCGTTCATCGCCAGTTCCCCGATACAGGTCTCTGATAAGTCTGATTTGCCGACAAAGTTAATGTATTATTTCGTACATGGTATACTTTAAGAAATTTGCACAAAACAGAAACAAGAGGCAACAAAATAAAAATTTTTTTTATAAATCTTTCTGTTACTTCATTTTAATTAAATATTAATCAAATTTTTTTCAATCTGTTTAATGTATTGAAAAAGGTTTTCCTTTTTCTCTCTTTTTTTTTTACTTTAATTTATGCATTGTATGTTCACATTAAACAATATAATTATTCTCTGTGTGTTAGGAAATATATATATATACTGTAATTTTATTTAGTGTGAAAATAAAAATTATTTTGTCAGCATAAGAAACGCCAACACAAATTCTGCCTTCGATATTCAATCCATCCAATAATGCCAATAAGAACATATGCCATTAAGAATCCTATAATGTTACGAACGTAGGAAAGGAATCCTTTATACATGTGTACAATTAAAAATTAGGAATAAATAAATTGCTGGAAAAATAATTCAGGGTGGAACGAAGCGTCAATCTATAGCTTCGAGAATGCATTTCGATAACGCATGCTTCGCAATAAATGTAAATAATTCGCGGTTCATTAGAGAGGACGGAAGAATCTAAATGCCTCTAGCGATACGCCACTAAAGACGAGTCTTTGATTGGTAGAACAGCACGACCTCATGGTTTTGCGCAACCAAATTGCCGTGGACAAACACTGCTAATAGCCGGAAATTTTAGTTCCGTGAAACCCGACTGTGTATTTAGGGCAACGATTCAATACATAACCGCGAGAAATTAGAAAAGACTATTTTTATTACGAAGTACGCAATACATGTTCAAAATTTGTAAAAGGGATAAAAGAAACAACCAAAATATTCCTCCGATACCCATTTTTTTTCTAATACTTTCTACAGTAAAATTGAATCATTTTACACAAGATATTTTGTAAAAATTAAATAACGATATAAATAATTTCGTAACAGAAAAATCTATAACATTTAATTTTTACGTTGTCGTTCTAAGATATAGCGTAACGATGCATGACGAAGATTACAAAGAAATTCTGCAAATAATTAAACATCGACAATATAATAATCGTGCATCAGATAATGAAGCTACACGATGATGATTCGAACGAACCTACGTGGCAAAATTTCGAAGGTGTGGCCGGTTCGCGATTTGCGCTTCATTAAAGAGCGCGAAAGAATTTAAAGGGAAGTAACGACGTGTGGTGTATACATGTGTACGGGATGCTTTCGAATAAGCGTTTCGTGCGGCAGGAAGCTCACGGCAATGAAATTGCCCCGACGAAAGTAACGTGCGTCTAATTGTAAGAGAACGGGAGGAAGGGAATAATAATATCCGTCTGCCGCGCGCGCGTTCCGCCTCGTCTCATTCGCTTTTTTTCTCCGATTGCACGCGTACGATCTACTCTTCATTAAAAAGGACCACTTGAGCTTAAAGATGGTTAATGACACGGTACCTTTAATGTCTTCACTCGACCGCTCTTCCCCGTCTTTCATCGACTGTAACGCGCGAGAACTGTAGGACTTTTTCCCTGTCGGCCCTTGTACGAAATGCCCTTAAACAGACCGTTAAAGTCAACGAACTCCTTTCTGCCTGATCCTCTCTTCACCAGCGCAAAAGCCTACGAAATATTTAGGAAACACAAGAACGTCTGGAAGATTAAAAGTTCTCTTACAGACGTTTTCCAGACGTTTGCGCTGTCTCCCTCAAATCCTTCTTACTGAAAATCCTATATTGGTGTTTTCGGATTTATCTCTTGACATCGACCGAGCTTCATTTCCGTTACAGGGCAAGTGCATTACGGATACAATGCCCATAAAATGGCGAGACGTTATTGTAATCTACAACACCGTTTCGCTTGGCCAAGCAAGATCTTTCCGTACTCGATGCACTTATCAGAGCGCACTTTAGAATTATGGCGGCAACGGTTGCCTGAATGCACACGTGCGTTACACGTTTTGAACAATAAAGGTCAAACGTAATAAAGAATAAGACGACCGTGTAGGACTGGATGTCTTTGAATCGTAAAGTTTTAGAAATGTAAAGGCCACATTAGCAGATTCAACCTTGGGACAAGCAGGCACCAATCTATTTTCAACTCGACTAACATAAACAACGGTTTTCTCCATTTCCTGAAGAAGACGCAATGACCTGTTTCAGCCAGATGTGAAAATCTCTTGGAGATTTCTGAATCATTGCTCGTCAGATTTCGCTGTGCAATCTCGATATGTTCGTTTTTTATAAGAGAAAATCGCAAGTGTGCCGCCAGAAACATTAAAAATTTAGAATACTTTTGATAACTAAATATAGTACACATATTTCATAAGAAACACTTGCATAATATGGCGAAGAAGCTTTGTCTGCTGATTGATCACATGAAAAGAATCAATCATCGTGATCTATTCGTAAATTATAAGACTTTTTTATGCAAGAACTGATACGCGTCGCTAAGCTTTATCTGCGGTCAATCGATAAATCTGAAGAAGAAAAAAGGGTTTGACGGGTATCGTTTCGACGGGGCGCATCGCGCGCGCGACGGAAGCGAAAGTTATTTTGAGGGCTTGAACGAGGTCATCTCGGGTCGAATACACGCAACGTTCACTCGAATAGATCGAACGGCTAATTTTCAACTGGTTGACAGTCGATTTAAAAAATTCATCATATTCATATTCATATTCTGTGAATCGTAGCGAATAATTCCTCGTCGGCTCTTTCGATTACACTCGGCGGCTACAAGAATAAGCTGCAATATTTTTATTTGATTTGATGAAGCGTTTTACATTTACTGAGGTTTTTTTTAGATATTTCGTTATTATATGCAAAATTCGTCATTATATCCTCATTATATGCAAAATGTACATTAAAAAAAGATGAATATTTTGCAAAATTACTCTTAAAAGACATATTTGAAATTCTAGCAATACGTTATTCCGTGTTTATACAAATGATGGAGTCATGCTCTCACAGTTCCCGACCTATGACTTTTGTTAGTTTGTCGTTAACGCGACGTACACTTACATATTTCTCTCGTTCGAATTGCAGAAGGAACATAAATGGCTACCGGGAAGATATACCCGGAACTTGACGAACGGTAAAACACCATGGAAAGTGGCACGTAAAAACGAAACAACGTGCAAAAGCCGATTTTATTTGGGCGAAATGGCTTGGTAATGGCCAGTCGTAAAACTCTCATCGCAACACTACTCGTCTCCTGGACATAACAGACTTTAAGATATTTTGTTTATTTCGAATTAAATTAATGACAACGAAGTAAGAATCACCAGTAAAATTTGCTTTATGGTCACGAAGAAGAAGTGCTGATTGACGAACATTTCTTGATGAGTTAATGATGACATTAACTGTGTATAAGTTTACATTTTATTAATTTTTTTATTATTAAACTGTAAATGAGTATACATTTAATGGTATGAGTACCAAAATTTACTCACCCGAAATAACATTCAATAATTTTAAAACGTTCAAGATTTCTGATATATAAATATACATATTTCAGGAACTACTAATTCACTCTCTTAATTTCCGCATTATTATATTCATCATCACAATAATGACATAAGAACTATTTTGCTGAAGTATCTAAAAATTTAGGTAGCTACAGATCTAAAAATAATCTTGTTAAACCGTCGAGGCTGTAAAAAATGTTGACGTTCTAGCAACTAGTTTGAGCGTCCTACATACGTAATTATTTTGATGGCTCAACAAAATTATTTTCAGATTTGTATCTAGTTAAATCTTTAGATATTTCAATAAAATCGTCCTTTTCACGAATCATTGAAAAATTATAATTATTCTTAAATTATTTTTATTAATTATTTTTAAATTATTTTTATATCTTTTTCACAAGATAATTTATTTAACAAAAATTTATTTAACTCTGTCATAAACTTTTATGGATGTAATTCTTTGCTATTAAAGAGTCATTTAAGTATATTCTGCATCCATATAAAAGGATTAGCGAAACAAAAGGTGACTACTGCTTTTGAAAGCGCGAATAAATTATCCGGAAATATATAAATGACTCTTTCGTCTGAATTTGCTCAGTTCTCGTAGGAATATCCTTCGCCTGATTCCCAGCTTTTTGCTGGGAGAACGGCTCTCGCAAGTGACAGGATAACAAAGTAGTGGCAATAGAGGGATATTTACGTGATGAAGGTGGAGTCTAGAAGACGAAGGTGGTTTTGCGCGAGCGCATCGCCTTAGTTTCGAGGTTGACTCACTTCGTGGTCAGTGAGTCACAACATTATTTATACATCATGCGGTTGCAGTACGGTCCAGCGGGATCGCGGCCAGGCGCCTCGGATTGTTCGTCCAAGATTTACCTGCTTAAAGAGGTCCAAGGATTTGTCAACCAGTCGGTGGCTCTCACCGTGCATAGAATTTGAGAATAATCATCTGCAGATACAATTTTATCAATATAGTCTATTGATACGAATATGTACAAATTGGTATACCATTAAATTCCATAGTTCTTCATAATCTTATGTTTAGTATTTGAAAAGTGTATATTTATTGTTTATCGAGATATATTTAGTTGTTGCAATTAAAATATTATCACATGCCCTGGTGTTCGAATTGGGGAGAATGCCTGCACGCGAAATGCAAGTGTCATTTACATAAAGATAAAAATATGACTATTTGAAATACACGAATTTTCTCTTCAATGTGAAAAATCTAGTGGTAAAATTCCCCTTGCAAGATTTTCTTACTGTCAGAAGTTTTCGTATCCTACATACGGCAACATCGTTAGAACGAATGTAACAAAGTGCATCGCCCATATGAGCCTTCCAGAGGGTACGCCGCCGCGGGCAAAAAGCGGGCGTTTAACGGGCGTCGCAATTTGTCCCGCCGACAAAACACAGGACCGGAATGCGTATTGTCCGTTCGCTGGATTATCCTCCTGCCGCTTCAACTCCTCCTATCTCTGGTGCCGTCTCATCGGGAGGTGGATGAGAGGCGTTGATTCGCGAGCAAGAAGTCATCGAAATTTATTTCTGACCCGAGCGAGCGCGAGCCGCGAAAAGATCGGAGATTGAACCGGTGTGTAATCTCGATGAGTTCTCTTTCGAGTCTATGGTCGGAATTCAGAGTCGTAAATAATTTTCAACCTTTAATTGAGAGTGTAAGATTAATTACAGATTTATATTTTGGATTAATATTTCGCACATTTCTTGATTAAAAATTTATTATTATTTATAATTTATACGTATTCTTTAATCTTCAATTATTAGCTCAAATAATCATAATACAATAGATTCATCAAATGAGGCCTTGACCATAATTAAAATGAGAGCTTTTCTATATATTTGACATTTCGTCCTCAGATATAGTTATTATTTAAAATGTATATATATCCAAAATCTGATTACTCAATAATTTATTATGGATGACCATAACTATTATACGATTAAAGATGTGTTAGAAGCAAATGATAACATGTTAAATGCTCGTAAAATGCTCTATATACATAGAATTTACCATCCAAATAATGATTAAAATCTACAATTCAATTCTGAGATAATCGAAATAACAAGCAATTCGTAAATCAATGTTTTATGAATTAAAGAATATTTGAACACTATGAATCTTTGTAAAAATTAATAGTATATAAATTGAATAATTAGAGATTTATGAAATTGTGATTACTTGTCAAACGATAATCGATTATGAATACTAGCCATAGTACAGCACATAGTGGTAGTGGTAATGTCTAACTATTTTAATCTATATAAAGTTTCTTTTATCTCTCTTTCCTCGACCACTATAATTCCTCCCTCATCGCGATGCGCGAATATCCGAAAAAGATCGGCGGCACGTACATATAATGTGGACAGGATGATCAACGACGACTCCCAGTATCTTTCGCATAGCCGCGAGAATTTCTCGAACATTGTCCTGTCGGTCCCGTCTGGCAATGGTATTTCCATTCTCGCGCGCACCGACAAACGACGATCCCGGACTCATCGTACGTCGCACTCAAGATCCCGCCAATTCCCCAAAAGGGTGAAAGCATCGAGAATGAAGAACGAGAGAAGCACGAGGATGAAGTGGCGGAAGGTGGTGCAAAACGTGCGCGGCAAACTTCGGTCGGTAGAAGACGAAGAGCACGAATAAAACGGGACATAAGGAGGGGGCAGCTACACAGGAGGTTCCACAGAAGGACGGCAAAAGGGGACGAGGATTTCGTACAAGGCTCTGCTTTCAGGCTGGGTCGCCGAGGTCGCGATTGTCCTCTGCTTTGATAGCGCGCAGTGGACTTAACTTTTAATCGATGCGTTTTTGCCGACGACAACGACGACGCAAAGGCGAAAGCGACCCGCCAACGGAGACAACAACATCGTGACTTTATCGTCCTGCCTTGACCATATTTTATTGTTACCGATTGTTCCTTCGTTTCTGCCCCTCTTCACCTGGCGGGACGCTTTTTTGCCTCTAAGGAGTTCTTCGTCTCCAGTCCTTTTTCTGCATCGCTCACTGCATCTGCCGAATCGTTTCCTTGTAGATTTAATAAAAATCCAACGTCATGGCAATGCAGCAAAATTTACAATGACAATTTCGATCGAATTTTATTAAAATTGAAAATTAATCATGCAGAAATGATTTTATAAATTTTAGTCTTTCATTATTGTTGAGTCAATAAATCACTCATAATAATAATAAGAAATACTCATTCGCGATAGAAAGTACATCGTCTACAAATCTCGCATCAAATAACAACGTATCAAACCGCACCTTCGTTTTATTTGGTGAGAAAGAGAGTGCGCCGGAGAAAGGTCCGAAAGGCGAAACATCTGGTAACAATCAACGTGAGAGCTGCATCTTTGAGATGTCGGTAAATCGCGAGAGAGAGAGAGAGAGAGAGAGAGAGAGAGAGAGAGAGAGAGAGATCGGAGGGGCGCGACAAAAAAACATATTAAGAAGTGCTGTTGAATTGGATCGCGGTAAAAAAGGACGAACGCGAACGATGCGTCTGCTGGAGGATGCGCGAAAGAGAGGAATGCGTCCAGCGGTGAAAGGTCCGCCGAGTGATCCCGGTCTGTATCCTGATATTCCTGATGCGAACATCACATTTACCGACTCGCGCGAAAACGTGAAGAAGACCTAACATTCCACACGACCTGCGGAATTACCCCAATACACATTATACGTAGAGGAACGAAAGGGTACCCAGGAAGCGCGACCTTTCGCTGCCGCCCTCGTAACCATGAGATCGTTAAACCGTAACGACGCACGAGGCACTCGCATAATGCCAAGAGCATTTGTTTGTTACAAGCATTGATTTGTTACAAGAGCCCTAGATCATGTCTGCCGAAATAAAACAAAACATGAAAATAGCCCAAAAAAATATATTAAAATTAAATTTATTAAAAATTAATGTTTTTATTCTATATAACGTTTAAATAAAGAATAAAAAATTCATATAGATCTGTGAGACCTAGACCATGATAATGACCATGTAAGCGAATACCGATCGATGCATAAAGCTTTTAATATCTTCTAGCATTTACGAGATACTGTTCACCTTTCATGCGGCTTCTATACATGCGATCTTTTGTCTCGAGGGCAATTAACAGCAAGGCAATCGCGATGATCGACAAGTGAACGCGTGAAATTCGCCGCTAGAAACCGAAACGAGCCATTATCTGCCAACGGCAATCGACACAAAGAGCATTAACGAGTTTCTATTCGATAAGATGACAACCGCCCACGGATATTCAGGGGCTCGACCTTTGTTCATGGTAGCGATAAAAAGAGCGACATCAGAAATAAGAGAAGACATTGACGCGATTGTGCGTGTGTATTTACGTGACTTTTACACGTAGTATATTTATATAGTCATGATACCAGTTGATTTAATACATATGAATTATTCGGATAAGTATTATACATCGCAGTATAGATTATATAGTAGTATTGAGAGATTATATAACTATTCGATATTATTTAACTTGCAAAAATTCCGTCTAGAATTTTGATTACATACAGAAAAAATGATATTACTAAAAATTTAACTAGATACAGATCTGAAAATAATTATGTTAGAACCATCTCTGAATAATTATTTGACAATCAAGTTGGTTGTTAAAATGTCAACATTTTTTGCAGCATTATTTGTCATGTTTTCTACATAATTATTTTGATTTAATATTATTGTTTTCAGATGTGTATCTTATAGTTAAATTTTTAGATACTTCAACAAAACCGTGTACACATGTATATATAAGTACCTACAAAATGTAAGTCTCGATAAATTCGTTCTATAATTCTGAAATATATTATATCTCAGAAGATAGAAATTGAGTTTCTTTTTATTGATTTTATGACATCAATCGATGTGTTTTGTTAAAGATGTATTATATCCATTTTTACAATTTCATTAATCATTAATGAATTTATTGCGTGTTCAATGACTTTCATTGAAAGGCTGAGTTCAAGCTCGCGAATCAAATGAGTTTACGTCATGCTTACGTTCGCGTATGATTTTCGAGAGGCATCGAACGTCAACCACGCGTGACGGGAACAAGACAACCGTGTCGATACATTGTTTTAGCGCCATAGAAGCAGATGCATTAAAGTCTCTACATACGGTATCGCACATAGGTATCACGCATACACTTTCGGTTGTAAGAGAAGATTCTCGGCAAACTTCCAGCGATTGTATCTTTTTTCTCATAGATGAAGAAATTAATCACTCATATAAATCGAGTTTTATTCGAATCTTCATGAATCTCATTTCTTTTCACTTCCGACACGTATTAAAAATTTCTCTCTATATACGAACAGTGATTGCGTGTCATTGGCGTGCTTGTTTTTTTTTCAATCATTCAATAAATTAGTAAATTTTATTTTTAATAATTCCTTCTATTTTAACAATATAACGTATACTTTTTATACACATAACTTGTATATGTTATATAATTTTTAATATTAATTATTAAATAAAATAGTGGATAAGAACGAAGAAATATGAGAGAAACGAGTTCTACGAAAATATGAAAGAGGAGAGTATTTAGAACGAAAGAGCGAGGCACATTTCTTCGCGTTTATCTGTCAGCAGTAATTACTTATCTTTAATTGCAGGGTGGAGGGCGAGACGAGAGGAGGCGAGGGACAAAAGCGATATGGAGAAAGCGAGGAAGAGTAATCGCGGAAAAAGCCGTACGTTTACCAGAGAACGAGCGGGTCTCGTATTCTGGAATAAGTAGATAATTCTGGCATAATGTCGGCGTGCCACGGAAGGATGGGAATGGCGTTGACGGGATAGCGTGTGGCGACGTCTTGCTATGTGAAAATTACGCGAGCACGAGAACGATAATCGTCGGTAATACGCCTCTCACATACGAATGCAGCCTTATTTATGGCTTTCCTCATCACTCGCGCACCCATTGCCCATCACGAGGCCCCCAACTCGTTCTGACCGACCGTATCGAATTTCCTCGAAATCCACCTAGTCATCCACGTATCATTTTTAACCGAGCAATCACTCGCGATTATTACAACGTTATGGACGACTCCAACACAAGCGGTCGAATGATACTTTGCAATCCGATCCAAAAATGTTGTAACTTTAATTATTGCTTTTATTTTCGTGAAAATCCCTCAATGAAGCGTAAACTAAACCATGAGAAATATAATAGAACAGAATAATATTTATTAATACTTTAGATTTAAATATTTATGGAATAAAGAGAAAAAAAGTTAATAAAAAGTAATGTAATATTTAATTAGAATACAAAGAAGCAATGGAGTTATATTAATTATTCGTTAGTTCGCTGCGCATTCCGAAAACTTCGTACATTCCGACCGCCTGAAAATTTGCGAGTGCCGCTTCCTGACCACCCTTTCTCCTCGCTGCAATCTTTCTCCTGTGTTCAATCTTCGTCAGCGGCTACCGCAGCCGCGCGTGATGAGCATACGCACATGCGTGCAACGTAGAGCAGTACATATAAAGATAGATAAGGGCGGCTCGTACATCATAGGAGCCGCCGCATGGTTCGAAGGGAGGAAGGAAAAAAGGGGGCCGAGGTCTCCGAGAAGGGCAGAGATCTTTGCGCTAGATTGGCGTCCGACCTTTCGCTTGCACAGGCAACATACCCGTCGCAAGAAGTGCATCCCGCAAGGCGAGGGCGGCGTTACGTTGCGAACGTGCCGGATCGTCATAACGGGGCTCCGTAACGCACTCTGAATCGAAAATCTGCGTGGAAGCTGCGAACGGGCGGATAATGACTTTAACACGTATCGCAGACAGTGAGTGTTGATCAGATAACGAGAGAACGGCCGCAGAAGAGAACTACGGCAAGACCGAAGGGACCATAATTTCGTATAGGAGAAACCGAAGTAACTTGAAAAATAGTTACTTCGATGTACCGTTGTAATCGGGAAGATAAATTTTATCTATCTCTATGCTAGAAAGACCTAGGCCGGTATTTATAGTCGAATCTTATATTCATGATCGTCTTAAGTACAGTCTTAAGATGTCATGAACCAATCAGAGGGCTGTATCAGCATCTTAAGACATTACTTAAGACGATCTTAAAATAAGAACCGACTATTAATATCAGCCTTAGATTATTTTTTAGTATTTATAGATAGGGGAAATAGAAATTAACGAATAAATTTTATAAAATTGTTTTTTAATCTTCTCTTTTATCCAGGTGTATAATTTAAAGAGTTTTAATTCGTAGTGAATACGAACCGTTTTTTAAAATGCAATAAATATTTCTTGATTTTATCTAATTGTCATGTAACTTGATTATTTCATTAAAAGTAAGCAACTTGACTTCTGAATTCCGTGCTAATTCGACTCACTTGCAAGACGTCTCAACATTACAAACGAAACGTGGAACGCGCCGGGAATTCGTTTGTTTTCGAATCCTGAAATAGAAGCTGTGGCCTTCTGGGAACGCACGTCTGTAATCTCTCAGAAGATCTATTCGAGACCTGTAGTTATAAATCCCACGAACACGAAGATATTGAACATTTAAAGAAAACGTCACAATTAATGAACCCTTCATTATTTTCATTTTTTTAAATATTCCTACTTATGTGTATTTCGTTTTCAAAAAGAATTTTGTTGTCTTCTACAAAAACAAAAGCTATTTAAATAACTCAACTGAATCTCCATCGTTTGTTTCCATTGGCTCATAATGTTTATTTCGTTAAACAGCTTTCGCGTAGCATCTTGGGGTTTCTAAGAATTATAAACAACGTACACGGTATACGCAATTAAAGTTAATATCCGTTATAATGATGATCTCTTACAACGAAAATGAGTATAATTTCTTTATTAATAATTATTATCCATTACTTTTTATTATTAATTATTATTTATTATTTTACCACAAACTTTCTATCTCTAAAGAATCAAATATTTTAAATCATCATATGTTTTAATGTTTTTAATTGAAGCTTATTAAATGTCAATTGGATACAATTGACTCATTAATCAGAAATTTAACATTGTATTAGCTACACTTATAATTAATTACCGTTGCTACGCCTTAAGCAGTCGCGCGTACGTTACCATGCCGAAGAATTATTATACCGTTAATACGCTGACGTCTGACGGTTAAAATGCAAGTCGTGCATTTCGATATCAGAGGTTGCACTTACCAGAATCGGACCTCCGTCCTTGCTAGAAGCTGAGACCGTGGCACCGAACCATTGCAACGTCTTATTGTCGATCTGACTCAAGCTACCAGCGAGATTTGGATTTCTGACGTGATTATGTCCTGTAATAAACATATTTTTTTATATATAGTATCAATAATTTACTTTCAAAATCACTAAGTGTTAAGTTGTAAAAAGCAATCACTAGATATATCGTGAAAATTTTGATATAAACAATTCTCTGGTGGATTAGTGCGTTTGTAGAAGAATAATTAAAGTAATTTAAATTTTATAAAACTCTTATCAGAGATTAAATTATTTTGAGAAATAAATAAGTTGTGCATTTATTTCAAATGTTACAAAACTCAGAAATACATTTATTTATAAATTTGTGGTACCTACTAAGAAAATAATGTGCTTTATGAAGAGTACAAAAGAACATTATTCTTAGATCTATTCAAATTATTCAGTGCGATTAATAAGCGTATCGATAATAGGAATTAATATCTAGTTATGCTGTCAGGCAGTCACTTAATTGGAAATAACCTAATACGAGTATTATCTCTAAATGAGATGAAGCAAACACGTTGAAACGGAATGATATCAAACGGCAAGGACGAGTCTTACTGACGTCTGCACCTGGTAATTTCACTGTAGGGTTAATCCTAGTCGAACTCAACCTTCGTGATATTCATCATATCAAAGATACCATTTGTGGAAGGTAATTTACTGAAGAATAAACCAGCCACACGCGGGCAGACGAATACAAAATGATCGATTCGTGAATTGCGTTTCTTTTTCAAGTTCTTTATTATCCTTCATCATCGTCAAAAACGGATTATAGGGACGATATATTGATCCGATTTAGAAATCTGATTTATTCGAACGAGGAGAACACGAATCAGATGAGTCAAATCGCATATCGAAAATGAGAAAAACTTTTTGCTAATTGTATAACAATATAGTATCCGAGTAATTGTATAACAATATAGTATCGAAGTTGTTGATACAACCAAAACATTTCCTTTCAGTGTTGATAAATTATTTGACTATTATTTAATGAAAGTAATTCAACAACGCCACATCACATAAGATTGACGTTGCAATTATCGTTCGATGATCTCGAGAAAAGAGCCGCGGACAGGTGTCATAGTAAAGAAGCCTTAAGAGCCCTGTACATTTCTTTATCGATTTTACGAATTGAGCGAACCCGTTAGCCAGTATCGATCAGGTATAATCCTTAAAGGGAAGTTGTCCTTCGCTTCACAATCCTTGCCAGATCGTTACGATTAAGCAACAGGCAGATAATGAATGTCCGATCTCGAATATCAGAATTAATTTAATCTACGCCACTCGACAGATATTTTTATAGCGCAACATGTACTCCATGCTTAACAAAACTTTGTTCGTATATCAATTATAATTCAGTTCTAAATTTATTTCTATCAATTGAAATTAATTATAAATTAGACATTACGATAATTTGATCATTTCATGACCACGTGCTTTTTTATTTCTTTAATATGCACAATGATCGGAGTGTCAATTCGTGCAACTGAAGTCGTGAAATATTTCCGACCTTCGGAAATTAGTCCTTGAACAGCATATAACAAAAAACACCGTACCTTGGCAGAGGCAGGGCTAGGGCAGAACGGTCTTACGGTTTTCTGTATTAGGCATCGTCAGCTTCTTGCAGCGAGACAGTTCTCAGTATCTTCGGACAGTCCGTTGTGGTACTTCGATACTTGGCAAAGCATAAGGCGAGCGAGAGGAGTTCCTCGAGACGACGTATTCGCTCGTGTGAGTAGAGTGAGTGACCTCGAAGACCTGGACGAGATCTCTTCCTCGTACGCAGACAGAATCAGCGATACGCAATCGAGAGGATTGTTTGGCACTTCGACATGCCGCAGGTGGAGCAACGAGATACATCGCAAATAAGGATCGAAGGCGAGATCTCGCATATTCCTGCCTGAATTACAAAGAAATCGGAACGATCTTGCGCAATCTCGGTTATAATTCTTCTTTGTGTTACTGAATTTAACAAATGTTTATATTTGTACGAAGAATAAATGCTAACATAATTCTGCCGATATAGAATATAATAATTACAAAGAATTGCGATAAGAAAATTGGAAGAAAAAAAAATAAAAGGGAATAATTACGTTTTTCTTTTTTTGGAGAAACATTTCAATGATATAACGAATGACTTTGATTTTCTTCGGAAATCGTAATCAAAATTAGACATTCCGTATAAATTACTGATTGTGGCAAATTCTTTGAAGTAACATTAGTTGAAGTACATTTGTTAAATTCGGTAACAAAATAATGCTGTCGTCAAAGTTTCACAAAACCAAGCAGCGGTTATTTTGGAGAGCAATTCCGTTCGCAAGTTTCAACAGCTTACTGTAAATCCGGACGATGGTTAACCCACTACTACTATTTTAAACCATGACAGTGTAAACGTCAAAAGAAATACAGACTCGTAAAATGGCGTTCTTGAAGAACAGATCGTGATTTTGCGTAATCTTTTTTTTCGACCTCAATGTTAAATATCATTATTTATACAGCGGCAGTTTAGAATCGTTCATGACGTGTGTAATCTTAAAAAGACAACTCGTTTAAAAGAAGCAAAATGTCAAAATTGTATTTTATCAATGTTGAGTAACCACTAGCACCGTTAAATATAAACATAATGCGTAAGCAACTTTCTTCCAGTTTCAACATCCACATGACGATGTGCAAATCAAAGCTATTCGCGCAAGATCATCAAATATTGCGATTTGAATCGCGTATCGTAAACCAGCCTTTCGACAATATCGCAAGTAATGATCGTGAGAAAAATCCAGTCTAGTGTGACAAGGCTCCGCATAATATGCAAAGAGCGAGAAATGATCGAGATGTTTCCGTCGTCGCGCGTGCACGAGAAAATCGCGCCGCGCGCCGATAATTGGCGACACATTGCTACTGTTACGATCCTAATTGGACAAGATCGAGGAAGGATAGAAACATACGATCGGCCTAATTATCGATCAAAGCAAAATGTGCTCGCTCGCATGCGTATTGGTAGCGCCGGCGATAGAAGAGGAGGAAATCGACTAATTGGATGTACAACTTAAGATCTTCTTGTGTGCACAGCCGGGCGAAAACGTTTCCTCGCAACCGAGGAGAATAGAGAGAAAACAAAGACCAGAGCGAAAGACCAGAGGAAGCTCAGTCCCGTTTCTTACTGCGCGCGGATGCGATCCTCGTACTAACGCAAATTGATGAAATCGAGAATAGGAACAGAAATAGATTTCAAGAAAACAGGTTCGCGGGAATTTTATACGCGAGTGGTTCGATTATCTTAAGTTTTATTAGTTCAGCTGTTCTGCCCCGTCATCAGATCTGTGACTTATTTACGACTATTTTTTAGTGACTTATTTATTATTATTTAGTGATTATTATTTAGTGACTTATTTATGACTATATTAATCGTCTGTAAACTTACTCCACTAGTTTAATTTAATTTACTTGTTCCGTCCCCTTTTTTCTCTCGCAATTGACTGCATCGTTTATCATGAAATCAAAAATTCAGATACTGAATCGAGTATGTTTGGAATAATCTTGTATTATTGAATATTCAATATTAGAGAAGACTTCAGCTACTTCAGTAGAAATAATCACGTCCAGGAAATCATCTGAGACTTCGATTGAACACGGTAGGTACGTTGCGAGCAGGATATTTTTTCTTACGGAATGTAGCCACGAGTCATCACGGCTCAACTATCCGCGCGTTTTATCTTCTCGATCATGCGCGAACGCACTAAAAAGGAAGAATTGTATTACTGTGCGTTTCGATCGCTCCTTTTATGCCGACCCCGCATTGCCGATTGATCCCGTTCGCGCTCCATTTGCTGGATAATATAACGTGAAATCAGGCGCCTGCCGCGCCCGATCGCACGATTTCCTGCCGATCATGCTCGCGCCCAGCAATCTCGCTTTTCTTTTCGCGGACGCATACAACCAGCTTCGCTTTACAACGTCGAGAGTTGAGAGAGGCAACGAATCAGGATCGCGCCGTATCGCGCCGCCGATCACCGCCGGTCGAGGTACGGCATTACGAGGTGTGTAAACCGCGTCTAATTCGCGCCGCGAGTTTATCCCGCTAATTTACATTAGCGCGTTCGATTCGCGCGCATGTTTACGAGCGGCGCGAAAGATTACATCGAGCGCGAAAGCATGGCGCGAATAATATTTTTAACCCCTCTTCCCCCTCCCCCACCGGCTTACCGGAGAACTTTATGAGCAAGCGATGTGCTCTAAACGCAACCGCTTTAATTGGTTCGCGTGCACATTACCGCCCTGCTAGAAACTTCACTACGCAACGTTTCTCCGTGGATTTATGAACCTGAGCGCGGCCGAAGTTCTCTCGGTTAGAGAACGCGAATTTACGATGGTAATCGGATTCGTTAAGGATATTTTCCAAGCAGCGTTTAAATAGCTTTACATTAAGCTCGAGCTTAACTAATCAGGTCATTTAGAAAGTCCTGTTAAGATGTCCTATTGTAAGAACCAAGATACGTACCGAGAGAAAAAAATGTAACTCTTTAAAAGTAAATATAAACAATTATAATTTAACTATAAGATGACTATAATTTATAGTCACTTTCGGTGCTAATTATATATTGTTTTTGGTACAACTACAAATTTTCTCTCGGTACGTATCTTGGTTCTTACAATATAATGTTAGTAATAATAATTATATTTAATATAATTATTATTACTAACATTATAACAGTAATAATTATAAAAATAGAATTTCTAACCATAATTATTTTACTACAAAGGTAATTATAGTCACAAATATCAAACATTTTTCCTATCTAAAACTTAGCGACTTCAACGCTTCTCTCTCTCCATCGTCTCGTTAAGCGAGACAGATAGAATCAAAAAAAGATAGACGTTATCAACAGCCAGTCACTGGACAGAGGTCTAGCGTATATTCATTTCATTTTCTCTCTATTTCGCTCGACGAGACGATGTAAAAAGAAAGCGCTTAACTCGCGAGCTAAGTTTTGGACGAGTCTGATGTAGATTATATGGACTGACGTAAATCCATTTTTACGATCATCTGCAACACCTATCTGTTAAGTTACGAAAAATTTAAAGTAAAACGATATTTTCGTCCTAAAGCGATATGGAGATATTTTCTATAAACATCTAGCTTATTTAATTATAACAAAATTGTTTTTCAATTTGATTGTCAGTTGTCGAAAGTAACGTTAATAATAATTTCTTAACATTATATATATATATATATATATTAAAATGTAAATTCTAAGCAAAATAAATCATACATGGTCAGTGCTCAACATTACGTGCGGCAATTGCTAAGCATCAAAATATGGTAGGGTCAACGACAGGGTGGGTGTATTGGCACTAAGAATAGCATGTACTGTAACCAGTTCGCCGGTTACTCGAGATAACGAAGCTTCGTTGACGCAGGAGGCTTCGACGTCGGAGGGAAGGTAAAATGTGGGTCAACTGTCTTTTGCAAAACAATCCGGCGAAATCTAAGGCGGGAACCACTTATTTGTATTTTTCAACGCCCTAAATAAATCTAAGATGTCATCATTTTAATAAAAAATGTTGAATTGGACTTAAAAATATAATAGAATATCTCTATATTTTAAATTCATGTTAATGAGATTATTTAAATAAAGATTTAAATAAGGATTGGTAATCACTTTTAGATTTTTGCAGCAGATACAAATAAAATCATTTTTATATTAACCTAAGTTATGTAACTTAAATTATATTAACTTATTAAGTCCTGCAAATAGGTCAATAGTAGTTGACTCATTGTAATAAGATAATTAAGTCTACTTCTATCTCTACACGTCGGACAAAGTCTAGTCAGTACGATAAACAGCTAATTATATAACAACATTCAGTTAACCGCAGAATAGCGAACTTTCTGCAATTAGTATCCGTCCTGCATATTGTTTCCATTCGATTGTCTTCGCAAACAATTTCCAAAACCGATCTTGTCGCGCCGATTCTCGATCGTGCATGATGATCAAGTGTTTCAGACCGGTGATCGTCTACTGATCGATTTTTATTTTCCGAGGAACGTTATCAACGAGCTTCGGTCGGCGACACCAAAAAGTCCGTGGTTTCGAATTCACGACGTTCAATTACTTACTCAATGGATCGCCAATTATGTTACACACGATCGAGCATGCGGAATCTCTCGAGGTCATTACATTACTCCACAAATGCGTTAATGTTTCAACGCCGACGCTGTTGACGCGGCGATCTAAACTAGTCCCAGATTAATGTGGACACAGTGAAGGAGCTCGTGGTCTTAAATTTATTTCCATCTACTCGATCGATATTTACGTATATGATTGTGTGTTAACTCTATATTATTTTCAATCAAAGGGAACATCTGTCAATCACTGATAAAAGCGTGCGATGCGTACGTCATTCGTGAATTAGTATCGCTTTAGCATTTAATAACTTAGACGTGTAATATCTTTGAATATGAAAATTTCAAGACAGCAAGCAAGATTTTACTTTTTCCATTTAAAAAACTGCCATTGACTATTTATAATCTTATAAATATTATATTGCGATGCCTTTACAAAACTTATTTGTTTTTATCATACGCAAGAGTTAGCGCATATCTATAGTAAATTCTACGTAATTAAATTTTTTATCCTTCGACGAAAGGTTTCAAAGTTAATGATCACCGAGAATTAGGCCTCTACGAACCATAAACCAGCTGAAGCGCCATTAACGCATCATCTGTCAAAATTAAGATAACCAACGTCTATGATCTCGTTACCTTTATCGTCAAAATGGATTATATTGCATCTATCATCAGCCGCGATATCGCATTTATAGACTGCGCCTCCTCGGTAGACGCCAATTTGTGTAGTTTCAGCCTCTGGTGCGCCCACGATTGCCCTGAAAGAAAAATAAGTAACACGTTATCAGCGAAATCGAATACCAACGAAAGCATCGCGCTACAGCTTCAATTTAGGCTTCGTTATAGGCTTGTTTGTTTCGAGACGACAATTTGCAATTGCGAATTGTCTTGTAAAGGCAATCGCGTTCAAGATTGATTTCATCGATATTATCACTTGTATCGATTTAAACAGCTCTCCATAACGGATGCAGTGCGACCGAGATTTGAGGTCAGTGGTCGTGGGTTATTTTGAGCAATGGCGCAAGATCTAGCAGCAAGGTCCGACTAATGGATGAACGATGAATCGTATTCAATGAACAGCTTTTGCTGTCAGAATCTCAGATACAGCTGCCAAAGTCTATTGAGATGTCAAGAACTGCCAATTATGCGTTCTGAACTAGGCAATATTCTACTCGAGAAGAGTCATCAAAACGCTCGCGTGATCGTACTATTTGCTTCTCAATAATTTTCTTTCCTCTCTTACTGAGAAAGCATTACAATCTGACTTATTCCTGACCCCGCAATCTCATATCACTAATAGGCTTCTTTTCGATGCTTCGTTCGTTATATCGATCCGTTTTAAGTCTTCTCTCTTATCTGCCTTACTCTCTCTTTTTTTTCATTATCTTTCCATTACCTATATCAACTTATTATTCGCTCGCAAGAATGAGAATTAATTTCTTTTGTCATGTAACCTTTTCGCAAGATACGTTATCTAATTGATTGGAATGACCGCCGTTGTTTCAAACAAATCGTAATGCATTTTCAAGCGGCGATAAAATGTCGATAAGAAATTAATCGTGAATGGTAGCTATAAAATGGCAGGCAGGCACTATAATTCTAAGTCGTTTTCGGAGGAAAGCATTGCGACGCGTCATAATTACTCTGAGAGACCTCTTTCACGCGAAAATGGCTTTATTAACGCAACTTTTATTACGCATAATTAATCTTAACGGCAACGCCCTGGGCGTCAAATAATGCGATTAAGTGCGGGCCGACGCGAGAAAAAAACTGCGGCGAAATAACGAAGGTTATTCTCCCCCCGACACCTTCAATTATACGTTAACGATCGCCGCTTTGCGTGCCAAATTGGCCATTACCGTTATTGAACGGAAGACGCCTTTTTTGACGCGAGCGCGCCTCTCCCTATGGATTCAGCGGTATCCCCGATATTAGAATAATTGGAACCAGGTATTTCGAAGTCTAATTTATTATCCGCATAATATAATTTATTGTCCCATGCCGATTCAAGGGCCACAATCTGGTGTAACGCGGCTCAAAGAGACGAGAATAAAGGAGCATGATGTGACCGCGGGCATTATCAGCGCACCCAGACAATATGAAAATGGGGGATGGCGTAAGACAATCGATCGTATAATTATCTCTGCAGGGTGTGTCGACCACGAATCCCAAAAAGAGCATTCCAGTATTACCCTGACCTATCGGTTAGGTAATTAATTTTACTAGCGTTGGAAAATATCAAACTTACGCATATGGGCTAATGTGTGTCTGTCTATGATTTTTACTCTAACGGCTAATCTTTTCCTTCATCAAACGATAATTCTTCGTTCTTGCGAGTCCGATTTTTGCTATTATCTAAAGACCGAGTTCAAAGCTATTTCCGAGCTATTTCAAAGAAAAGAACTTGAAGATCCAAGGAAAACTGTTTCGAATGGGATGAATAAGCAACTTATCGAAGATAATTTTCGATAAGTTAAAATCCTCCCCGCGCGTAAAAGCCTTCCTAACAAATAATTCAAATGCGAAAACCTTTTCCGGATATTGCTATGTTTACTTCATGACAAATGATGTGACAAATGATGTGGCTTCTATCATCTAGCATCGTTAGCTGATTCCGGAATATCAGCTCGACAGGGAAAAGGATAAAAGCTTTCTTTCCTCCAGACGGAAATTATCTCGTCGATATATACCTATGCGATATGACGAGATCACAGTGACATACTTTGTGTTAACTTTCTGAGATCGTAACATTATGTTGCAAGTACACGGAGAAAATTTTGTTAAAATTTACCCCGAAAATATAATAGTTGTGGTACAATACGATATTTTAAAGATTTTTACCATGCACTTTAGTAAAATTAATCAAACTAAAGAAAATTTATATATTTTAATTTTATAATAATATCAAAAAGGGATTTAGTTTGATAAAAATCTCTTAACCGACACACATCCATCTATACCATTTACTTAGTATCTAAATAAAATTCTACAGACTAAATATTGCTAAACCTATTTCTAAATCTACATTAATTTATATTATATTTATTCTTTATGTTGCGCATTAAGATTAAATATACGAGTAATTGCATGTATATATATTATAAATTATACGTGAATAATTAATCAAATTGAATTCAAGAGAGATTACACCATTAGAATGGCGTGTAATATATTCTTCAAATCATAGAACGATGACGAAGCAATCGTCTTCAAAAGAGTCGAATGGATAATTATCTGCTCGCACAATTTAACTCTGATCCACTGACCCAGTTTTGGGTAACGCTGCTAATTTAAAGCCTATTAACATCGAGACGTGCTTAATAAACGATAACCGATAACTTCGGCCATTGTTCTTCGTCTAATCATTCTAATCTGCCTCGGGAAATTCAATCGGTAATGATTACACCATCCTATATCGCGCGCAATTAGTGTTATTAAGGCTCGACCTATGGCCGCACTTGAATAAGCTTTGATGATCAATCATAATTTAAACGACGTTTAAGCTATATCACAACTTAATGTTTGTATAATAAGATCTTCCAAGTTACTCGGGTGTTGCATACGCAATTATTCAAGTGTATTATTATTTATTATCGACGGAAATCTCGGTGCGAAACAGATTCCAGTATTGTAGGTCTCCATCATAAAACCACATGGAAATATCATTGCCTATGTAGCAACCTTGGCATACATCGGCTTCTGGGTTGCATGATTGGTGCAGTGTGCGTAGGTAAGCGCCACACATACATGTGGAAAGAGAAGAGCCAATTATGTCGCTTATGTAAGCGATTCATAAGCGTATGCTTGACGTGCTGTCGAAGTTGCATGCCACAATATCGATAACGGTAAGCTAGCGGAATTTACAAACGGCTACATAAAAAATTTTTAGATTGACAGATTCACTTAAGAATCAAAGATAAAAGGCAGTTCCTACCATAATTATCGTAACACGTGTGTCATCATAATTAATAAACGAAATAATCGAAATGGGTTCTCCTTCGCGAGACGTAGCCGAGATAATACAAACGTTAAATTGAATGAGTTTGCGGTCAAAGTAAGATTGAAGTAATAATTAGAGGCGGTAAATAATGACCGTGCGCGAAGAAATGAAATGACCACAAAACTCGTTTCTATAATACATTGTGCAAGAACAAAAAGAGTGCCATAATTGCTAGAAGAAGAACATCACAGATTGTCTGGCGCGCGCGCGCACAGGCAATTTTTTTAAACACCATAAATTAAAAACATACAAATACAGGTGCTTAAAACGTCATTACTAAAAGATAACTCTCAACTTTATCTATTCATTCGATCGCGTAATGCGATTATCATTTTCTATATATTTATCAAGTTGAATTACTATTGTAAAACTTTTTACATAATCAGTCAGTAATTTAAATAAAATTTACTTATATTTACAGTGATATTCTCTTTCTCAGATTAACATAATGCATCATCATTATTGTAATGTCATTATCACAAAATTCAGAGAGTGAAACTCAGTACGCATTTAAACAAAAAACTTTGACGCGCGATGGATGGAGGCTCGCGCTACTTCAACGACGAACAACGTGGGCTGAACCTGACGAGGTTTCAAGCTCTCGCCTACACTCTACTTTTTTGCATTCGTGAGGAACTACGGCCACCAATATGTGACGCATGCATGTGAACGGGAATGCAGGGGCGAACCGGTCCCGCAGGATACGTAGTGATACGTAGTCGTTGGCTGGCGTCGCCGGGGATTCTCGCGAGCGCTATTCGGGAATATCGATGGAGTACCTATGTATGTGGGCTTCGAGTTAAGCGAATCGTGCGAATAGGTGCGATCAGTGGGCGTTCGAGATGACAGCTGTCGTCCGAATCAGGTTACACGAACAACCTGACTGTCGAAGAGAAAGTCCCAGAACCCATTGGCTCTTAATGTCATTTTGATGTCAGTCTTTTATCTAGCAGTCTTTTTCGTGCACGGAAATATGCTAATATATGTATGGTTCGCTCTATGGACTTGATGCAACCTATTTTAAACTTCTCAGAAACTACTTTATTTTTTCTTGAAAGATATTTTTTTTTGACAAGGAAATGTTATTAAGAATCGAAGGAAAATAGAATGAAATGAATCTAATAACATACTTATGATGATTAAATTTGATAATGCATCGTTTATAAAAAATGTGGCTATATTATTACGGTAAAATCTAATATGGTAAGACTATAGCTTTTACGATCAACCCATGCGAGATCACCAGCGTCGAAAATAGTCTCGCAGCTGCAACCGACTCGTTATATGCACCTGCGGTCTCTCAGTGTTTATCGTCACGCAAATATTTTTTAGCGGCAAGAATTCGACGAGTTGGCGATTTTCAAGGCCTCGGCCGTAAAACGGCGAACGTCTATTCAAGCTTATACGAGCGAGCTATTTAATAAAATCGATCGTGCGAGAGTACAAAACGCTGTCTTCAGCGCAGTTTTAGTTTCCTGAGTGATCGATGCGATGACAACAACTCTAGAAATATCTGCGCACTTCGTATGCAAATTCTATTTACGATCCATTATAACAACTGTTGTTTCGCGGAAGTATTAACTGACTATTAATACAGATGTGTAATTGAAGTTTAAGAATCGTTATATATTAAGTTATTATTTCTTTCTTATGTAGCCCGTTACGTTTTAGTTGACGTCAAATGCACAATCGCGCAAACAGATCAAATAAAAAATCGTACCATGAGTCAACTCGATACTCTCCGTATCGTGCGCAATGTTTTCCGAGACGCAGCACGTGCTACATGTTGCATCGGCTACTTTGCATAAGCTTCCTGGCGAACATCGAAATCTGCATAGGCCGCGCATGGCGGTTCCTTTAAGCTCTCGTCCATTCGCGCATGAATTAGAGAGTGACTTAGTCGTCGTTGTTGTCAGGTGTAACTCGAGCCTCGCGGCGGTTGAATATCGGCGATCCTTGTCCGCACTCCGCACAATCGCAGCGTCGCGCGTGTTGTATTGACTTATATTACAACGGCCAGGACACGCGCGCGTACGTGCGCATTCGTAATTCCGTATTTGGCAAAATCGGGACGGCTCCATCCGACGTGGCGCGCCGTACTTGGCGAATTGCTCAATGTCGCCGTCCCTTCCATGGCTTTCACGTGAGATCTCGCGCTTTGATCTCCGTAGGCCGTAGAGAGTATCTTTCTCTCTTTCTCTCCTTCTCTGGCTTTGTGTTCTCCACGAGAGGACGAATACACGCATGCACGTACGTCGTGCGTTTTAAAAGTACCGATACACCACCGAAGATCGGTATCGTCATGTCGCTCTGTTCGTAACGTTATTGTTCGCTAGAGACAGTTATCTTTTCCGAAAGCTCGTAGATCTGTGTACGTCTCGCGTGAATCTTCTTAACCCTTTACCCGCATAAATTTCTTTTCACGCGCAAAAATGTTTTTCTACGTACCGCGATGACAGATGAATTATTTATAGAAATGCGTACAGAGAGACATATACGAGTGATAAATGAATTATTTATAATTTGTAGATAAATCAGCGTACAATTGACAGAAATTTCAGAAAGATTGACTTAATTTATTGTTGCATAAATAACGTAAATAATCAAATTAATGATATAAACTGATTAATAAATAGTATAATTGATTTATGTAACAATCGCTTTTTCTTTAAATAGTTAAAACTGTTCTTTCTGTTCATTCTGTCAATACTGATTTGAATGAAACAACGTTTTTTTCATGTGGCCACGTGCTATTACATAGTATATTACGTCGCACCGAACGTGCGTTTGACTGGCTTTAACTTCCGTTACAACTATTACAACCAAATGGAGACTCGTGTACAGGCATAAAGAATGACGATTGTAATGCAACCTCGGGTTTTGAGCCGGAAATCACGCAACACTTAAGATCCTTTGCTCTCTCCACAAAAGAAAGCGTATCTTAAACATCACTAAAAAATATACACACAGCTCGTTTCCATAAAACAGATTATGATATGCAGATTATGATTATCGGAATCATTAACATTTTTCAGTATTAATTTCTCTCCTACACATATGTTAAAATTTTATTATATTTCATATAAATTTAAAGAATTCATTAATTGTAATAATTACATATTTTTTTAAAAGCCGCGAATAGAACTGATGAGAAGATCATAGGAAGGAATTAAAACATTGCCGACATCAAGTACATAATATCTCTTCCTGTGAGCGAATCGAATCACTAACAAGTGCCAAGCAAGTCGTATGAGAAACGGAAACGAAGGGGTACTGAAATGAGCTACACTGTCATGAACAGAATGATAATTTTAAATTTCTGTAGTATACGATTGATAGAAACGTAACTTGATGGTAACAAAAAACATGTTCGAAGAAAGTCTGTTACCATAAAGCTAACTAAAATTGGAAACAATCATTTAAAATACAACCAATCATAAAATTAAAAAATCACGATGGCAAGCAAAGAAAAAAAATTAAATTATCGTTTCAATTTTTATTTAATTATTTTAATTTCTTCTTCTTTTGTTCTTTTTTGTATTTTATTTTAGCATCGAAAATCTGACTTTCGGATTAAAGCCGATTAAAGCATGGGGTTCAGCGAACCCGCGCGCGGTTTAGCTTCTCCGACAAAGTATATGTTAATGAGCCAGAGCGTGCTAGGAAATTTAAACCAGGCGGAATACGCCTTTCGTACGATATGCACATGCAGCGCGCCATGTTATTGCTGAGGACAATAAAAATCAGCATAGCTCGCAGTATCCGATCAGCGTGAAATTTCACTCTGCTCTGCGCAATACGCATTCCTACGTTGCGAGTATTTGTTAATCATGTGTATGTTTAATTAAGCTTTTCTGAAATATTTTTTAGATCTCTATCTTCTGCTCATTATAATTTTCCACTTCATTAAACGAGTTTAAGCTACAAATCTGCGTCAATAACTTATTGAATTCTCGAAATAACATTTATAAGTTAAATTTTACATTGGTTAAATCAAAAGAGATATGGCTAGAATTTGAAAAAATGTAATAGATACTTAAAGATATTATTTCGGAAGAAAATTGATAAATACGAGATACATCGTGATAAAATAAAAAAATCTTAATTATAAATTTATTTCTGTATTTGAGAAAAATTCTTTGAATCTCGATTGCGTAAAGGTCTTTAAAGACGTCGTACGTAACGTGCGTTGAGGATACGCACGATCAGTCGATGACGTAACGCGAACGGAGGCGTATATATCGATGTCGAGCCGGCGCTACTTTATAAGGAGCACCTCCTCACTAACACCATTCGGTCCTCGCTGTGGGCAAACCTGTAATCATCATTCAAAGCGAAATCGCGTGTGTGCGTGAGCCGCGTAATGGTACCGCAATTCCGCGGTAATGTAATCTACGATCACGGCCGATCGTGACGGTTTCGCTCTCGGCGTCGCGAATTTGTCACTTTAGTCTCACGATAAACATCATGTTTTATCTCGTCTACGTGCCTTCCTTTAAAGGAAAAAAAATTTGCTTGCTATGTATCTTGTTCGTAAATAAACGCCTGTAAGACATTCTTTTAAGACACGCTCGTTTTACGGTGCAAAATTGTCTATATAAAATGTACAACCAAAAATTATAAGACCTCTTATTTCTGTAATCTCGAATATAATAATTATTAATTTTTTTGTCATTTCAACTCGTTTGATAAAGATATTTCTCTTTCAAATTTAAAATATCATTAAATAAAGTTAAACAATATCACGCTCTCTCTCTCTCTCACACCGAACAGAACAGAAAAGTCCATATGTTTTTTCTCACGACAACAAAGTCAGATCAATCTTGATTACGAACTATTATCGCGCAGAGTAAATGTCCGTAATTTGCATTTATCGTCACTTAAAGCAACTCTTGTATCAAGTGCTCAATGAATTAAATATAATTCGTCCATTTACTCTGTTTAACTCTTGCATTCCCATACTGTAGTCATATGACTACGTATTACGAATCATAAAATAAAATATTATTGCAATTTAAGAAACTAATATAAGAAACTAATATACATTCATATATATTCTCATATCTATGAATATACATATTTTAGTTCTTATATAAAAACATATACATATATCTGTACTGAACTAATATACACATATTCTTCCTATATGAAAATATTTGTGAATATGTATTAATTCTTTATAATCTTATTAGATAACTGTAAAGACTTTCTTTTGAAATATTTTAGACGAGTTTTATCACACAAAAGAAAAAAAGGTTTTCGTTATGTATGATAACTTTATAATACAAATTACTATATATAGTTGCAATAAAAATAATATGTAAAAATAATACGTAAAAGTCCTTGAATATTTTCAAAATGTCAGAATGTTTTTATGAATTGCTTAATTATCACGTAATATGCACAAAAATATAAACAAATTTTTTTGTAATTATTAAACAATTTGAGAATAAAAGGGTTAATTGATACTAAAGCAGTATTCGATTGCCGAATTTTTTGTTTTTTTCAGATAACAAAAGCAACGATGGCCATAAACCGACCGTGCAAATGGCAAATCTTGTGAAATATAAGAAAGGTTCCTTGTTTAGTCACACTTGAGCATGTACAAAATGCCAATTCGTGTCTTGCATTCTCATTATCGAGCAGCTGTGCTCACTCATTTTCCAATGTTATCAAGATTCGTGTTTCAAATTCCGCCATGCAATATTTACGAATCACATTTAAGAGTCTTATTACTTAATACGCAAAATATCAGACGATTAAAAAACAAATCAGATAACTTTGTCAGATCACATTTTGTGATCGGCGGATCAATTACAAAACGACTGAGGAGAATTAAGATCAAGCTTTAATCTCATTCATTAGCACGTAGTTGATCATCGTTTCTCAGGTCGCGATACACTGACCTATTTCTAACCGAAGCGACACTACTGTTAATACAATTGCGGTTATGTAACTACACCATGTTACCGAGATTGCCAGGTCGTTTATCTGGTTTGTCGAGTGCTCAGTCGACGGAATACAAATCGCATGTAAATTAATCTTTCAGAAGAATAATTAGTCGAGAATTATAATATGACATTTACGCAATCAGTATCAAATATCGATAAATTATTAATTTTTGTATTGATTGTTTTCATCAATCAATTAGATAAAATAATTGAAGAATAAATTTCTAGCAGTATCAAGAAGTATCAAAAAGATTTTACAACCTTAATTGAAAAATTTTATAAAAAATACTACCTATTTAAACTATATGGTACTTTTCGAATGAAAATTAAGCTCCAAAAGATAAGAAAGTTGTCAAAAGAACTATAAATCTTCCTTTGAAATGAGACTTGTACCTAAATTGTTTTTCCGTCGACTAGACCGCGACGAATTTCCTTCATGAACTTCGGTGGAAGAGGAAACATATGTCAAATGCAGTTACAAGGAACAATGCAGTTTCGGCTGTTTTGAGGGAGTGACACGTTGATGTACCATGACCATATGGCGAGCAGAACTGACCGCGTCTGCTGTGTAATGTGTGTCCGCATTTATCCTCTTGAGAAGAAAACTACCGATGGTTATATAAAGTTTTTAAAAGAAACGACATATTTTTCGTTTTTGGAAATATTAAATATTCGTTGTTTCATACTATTGTTACACGGAGAATTTGCATTCTAGTTAATTGCTGCAGGATGTAATTAACGAAATTACTTAAAGTAATTTAATCATTGGTTGTAATATTTAATATATATTTAATAGATTTCACAATCGGATTTGGCAACTTGATTAGTGACTCAGCTCTAAAGGACTGAAAATAAATTTTGGGAATTTTGTATTTGATTGTTGAGAAGGACTCCAAAAAGAATTTAAACATTCAATCATCACTGACATCATGAATTTTCAATAAACTAGTAAAAATTCTTTACACTATAACTTACATATTGTAAATCGCGCTGTAGATACTCTCATTTGCCTTATTTTATTCATATTGTTGTTTTTAATTTTGAGAATTCATATTAAATTTATACTTTTGAAGATGTAATTGACATTCGATCGGAAAGTTTGACTATTTTAATTCTTGTATTTGTTAGAAAATGGAAATGGGAATTTTAATAATAACATATTTCTTCATCTCAAACGTAGAAAAAAAAAAAGAAAACATGAAAACATTTCTTCGCAGTACTTTCTCAAAGTTTCCTACTACCGTAACGTATGTTAATTAAATGAATACTTCGATATACAAGACGAAGAGCAAAGTGATTTACTTAAAATTAAAATATCGTTCCCCCTATTTGTGTGCAATAACTTTATCTCTTTCGGATAATGAGAGATTTGATGTTTACGATCGTTTGAAGATTACCTCGTAAACTACATCATTTTGAGTGAGAAAGATTGCATACTCATGTCGCATAATCACATATCCATTACGTTAATCGTGAGTTATTATACGTGACACATTCGCAAGTGTAGTCATTCTTGTGATTTGCGACTGAATCATGAATCACTCTCTCTTAGCGTAACGTAACACCGACATATCGTACCGACCATCCAATTGGAATTACCTACCACCAACGACCAGATATCGCCTTACGAAAGACACCCCATACTATCCGTGAAACTATATTCAAGTCGAGGGGTTACGAATTTAATTTAATGCGTTACGGCGAAATGATCCTCGCGTGCCATCGCGATATAACCGTATCCCGTACGCATGCATGCGTACGTTGCGCGCGTGCAGGTAGGTAAAGGTAACAGGCCTCGAGGCTGCCGGCTCTCGTCTGCATAATGACATGGTCTGAGCTTTGGGCACGTGCCTCACGCGATCATCATTATCTTCTGCTTCTTTTCCTCTCCTTGGTCTCTCTCTTTCCTTTACGTTCTTGAGTCCGCACGCTCTCCGCCCGTCCCAATTTTTAGAGATAAAAAAGAATTGAACGAACTCGCGGCCGCATCGTGCGAATCCTCGCCTTTCATTGTAATATTGTAGTTCTCGAAGGAATGAGACGACCGCAAGCAACAATAGTTATCGAGATTATAAAAGCTCTCATGAAAATCATTTCCCGAACAATTTTGTTTACTTTTCTAATGGAATTAAAACAAGTGATAAAGAAAATGTTGATATAAAATTTATATTTTCAAAGTTTTTTGATAGCCATTATGGGATATTGAAGAACGATCATTCTCATCCATCGTCAATTTGCATCTATATCGATGTTTGACGTTTATTGCAGATTAATAATCAGTTCTAAGGTGTGGTAGGTACGCGTTGATAGGCGTCGGATAAAACAAGGTGAACCGTATAGATGATGAATAAGAAAAAACGATGAACGACGGTAAAAATTAAAATATATAATCTGTTTTTCCTATGTTATATATATAATATTTAAATTTTTTATGATAAAAATGATAGGGATATGCAATACGCGAAACATTTGCCATCAACAAAACGTTATGTGACTAAAATAATAAAAAAAAAAATATATATATACGTTATATGACTACCATCCTAATATTACTTCTTCGAGAATCTATATAGTTAACAACGTATAAATTAATTTAATGTTGCACTGAAAAAAATCTGATAACTACCAAATGTTGAGTGAAATCATTTCAATCAAATATTCGGTTCATATAACTAAAAATAATATTATTTTTCTAAATATTTAGTAAGTATTACCAAACATAATAATATAAAACTATCTAGTAATAATTATTAAAACACAATAAGTAAAATAAATAATTATTAAATATTTAGAGAAAAGTAATATTATTTTATCAACCGAACATTTAATTAAAATTATTTTATTTAACATTTAGCTTAATATTATTTTCAGACTCTTTTCAGTGCGGAAAGCCGACAACACTTTACGTAATATTGCTGTTTTTTTTATGCACTTTCGTCGTTTTGCGTTTTTACGATAACGATAATTCGCGCGTTCCATAATTCATCCAGAGATAGTGAGATCGACGATCGTTCTGTAAACCGCCGCCTTAAAATCTCCATTTACGCGACTCAACAACCAAAGATGTTTGCACAATCACGTGCATCACAGTACTTCGTTGTGCCACAAACAGCAAACTTTCGCGGCGAGTTATAGCTACAAGTGTACAGTGTATAATCGTGCATTTGATAAGATATAACGCGAATAAATTAATCGAAAAGAATGTGAAAAAACATGACGATCGTGCGACGCTCAGTTCGATTGGTCTCTACTTTCATTTCTCCAAGCCGGAAGCGACGAGGAAATTGAATCCTCATTTCCTCCTCTGTCTCGACACGCGTCGTAAGCACCGCACTTTTTATGCGAACGAACGTAACGCCATGCGCGAACAACGCGCGTTGAATGAACCGGCCTGTGACGTGCATACGAGGGATTGGAAGTCAACATTGAGAAAGGAGAACGTTGATTGCTGTTATTGCAATCGTAGAAAATTATATGTAATAATATGAAAGACAATACTCATGTGTATATCACTGCGTTGATAAAAGTGATCTCAAAGTCATCTCAAAATTAGTAACTTTTTAGTAGAGCGTTTTTTAAATTCATGAACTGAAACGTTTTAATTAGAATAGTAAATATACATAATTCAATTTTCTTTCCAAATATTTTTTCAATTATGTATACAATTATACGTATACAATTATACGTATTCTTTAAAACAATAACTGAATTTAGTAGAAAAAGCAGTTTTGTACTGTTGTAAAATTCTTTAACATAATTAATTTATATATTTAAATCTAGTGAGAAACTAAGGGCAAGACCAATCATGTTAAAGAATTTTACAATAGTTGCAAAGTTGCTTTTTCTGCTGAATACATCCTCATGAATTTTCAAAATTCAAACACTGCAATTCCAATGCTAATTTTGTACTTGCATTAATTATTCTATCAATGTGGCGATATATCTCATTGACTATCTTCTCTCAGAGGTCATTAGGAAAAATGTTCTCTCTCTCTCTCTCTCTCTCTCTCTCTCTCTCTCTCTCTCTCTAATATTTCCTCTTTAATATCATAATATCTAATGTACTTTCGATTTTGACAATATCTAACATTCTTATACATAATTCAACATCATCTTACGCTGAAATAAAGCTTGCTGCGATTCGCCATTAACCATGCTGTGTGCTTATCACGTGGAAGCGGCCAATGATAAGAAGACTGTGCTTCCCGGAATATCAGTGCGAAACGTTTTGCATGATAAAAGCTTACAAAGGAAAGTCAATTTCTCTCTCCAAAGAAATGGTCCAGCAATATCTTCGTTATATGTTTTGACGTGTGTCAATTAGCGATTTCAATCATCAAACCGAACAATGGCATCGGGTAGCATTAATTCCGTTATGTCGTTCTGAATAGCGATTATCGGCATGTTTACTTTGCTCACGCGAGAGGTTGTCATGAAATCATTTACATTTCAACGTCATCGCTGATATGCACTTGCGATGCCTTTAGCAGTAAGGTCGATCGGCGATCACATATCGAGATATTTCAAGAATAGCAGTGAACAAAGCATTTCGTTTGAACACTAACGTGTTCTTCTTTAAGTTCTTGGAGATCAATTGTTAACTTCGTTTATGTTGCATAATATATCCTTAAAAATCATAATATTTAAAAAGTGTATATGTAAAACTAAAAGAGAGAGAGAGTTTCTCTCGAAGTCTGCGGGAAAAAGTAATTTAAGTATTTAAAAAGGCCAACATATTTTATTTGCTGTTTTCATTGCTTATCGCGTATACGAGGTTAATAATTTTGATTCTTGTGTTCGCCTACGAAAATTGTCTTTTACTGGCAGTTGTCTTTTAATGCATCAGTTAAATAAACAATTATCTTGTATTCTCTAAAAGCATCGCAATATATTTTTCGTTCTGTAAATAACAATCTGTTTTATTAATTTATTAAAATGTTATTTTTCATTTGAATTCTTATCAAATTCTAAACAAGTATACACATTTTACGCAAGTTTACTCAGGAAATGCAATTGATTAGACCTACTTGTGAGTTAATCATATACAATTAATTTATAACAATCATGCAACCTTGTTGTATAATAATAATAATTGGAGTAACCTTCTACCCGAGGCGTTAATTTGATTGGTAATAAGCGATGCTGGAAACGGCGGCCGATATCGCCATTCCTGACATTTTGCCTTGAACACTCACGACGACTCTCGCTTATCGACATTCGCTCCACCGTGACTTCGCGTCGTGAAATAATTTCTATATTTAGTACACGACTCGGCAGGTTTCCGCGTATACGATCGGCAAATTCGGGAAATAGACGAGTCATCGATACGCCCGGGAGACGTCGAGCGTGACTCGATCTTCCCATTTGTTCCTCTTTACACGCGATCGTGACTGAATTCGCCTCTTAAAGACACGATCGTCGATGCGATCGCGCAATGAATCACGCAATACGTGTTCTGCTACACGCTGACATTTATACACCTTACTCTCGGTGGGCTTCCTCGTGATTGTCTTCGAAATGCATCATGCCCTGAGCAAAATTGCGCAAGCATATTAAATTTAAGCGCCGATAAATCAACAAACGATTTCGAGAGCTTCCTTCATCTCCGAAGAGCGTGAAGAATTAACGAGCGCGTATAAAATTATTATACGCTCAACTGATTGTGATAAAAGGGATTAGCTGATTTTTACGCAGATCGCACACGGTGTTTGTATCGGAGTTTCAATTTCCTGCAAGATTTACACAGCAGCGCCGCGCTGTATGTTCGCACTATACGCGCGGCGAGCGCGATTGTAATCGCATTACATTTTTTTTATGAATGGTATGGTAAACGAGACCGGGATTATACATGAATATATGTACGACCCGGATAGATATATGGAAGAGATTACCGTCGCCGGTGGTAATGGCACATTGTGCGTACTTTAGAGCGCTCGTAGATATTAGCTGGCATCGGATGCGAGATGCACGCTGCTCTCAATCATATGCATGAGACCGCAACGGGAGGCCGGGGATCTCAATTCAGTTCTCCCCCCTCCGAAACAAGATTCCCTCAGAGTTCGCGCTTACTTCTTCGCCCGTATATCACGTACCTCTCAGATATCGTCGCTAACATCGGCGATTGAAGGAAGCAACAAATTTTAAAATTCGTCCGGATATTGTTGAAGCGAAACACGTTCGTTCGGGTCCGCGGTCAAGTCATTGAGAAAACCCATGGAAAAGACGTCACGTAGGGGATCGTAATAGATCGAACGCGCAGATTACAAAGATATTAATCGGAGCGGCACGGGTGACGAACAGCCTACACGCAGTCGCATCGGTGACCTGAGAGACGTTCTGCATCGTAAAGTGTCTCATAGACGAATCGATCTTACTTCATCAGCTCGTCACACCTAGGCCGCAGTCCGATTCACACTCACGATACTTAATAAATCATTTCAAACAATCTTTGTTGTTTATTAAATGTTAAACAAGAACAAATAACGAGCGTTGTAAACATAAATCGAACCGCGGTCCTAGATTCACGTAGGGAAGACCAGTATTTGAAAACATATTGTATTATACATTAGAGTATACTAATTATTTTATATTATTTATTTCAGTTAAAAAATTATATAACTGAGCAGCCAATATTAAAAGTCTCATTATTGCTAAGAAATAATTAGTGCACTAGGAAAAGAATCTGATTGCATTAATGGGAATTCTGGCTAAAAATAGACAAATCAGAATTTTCTAGTTGAATCTAATGTATAATAATTCTAGTTGAGATGCCAGAATTCTGATTGACGTAATCAGAATCTTCTAGTTCGTTAATTTTCAACCATAAATTTTCCTCAATGTATGTCCTGAAGTGTAAAATGTTTCTAGGTACTATATTGAAGAAAAATTTTAAATCTTAATACATATTTTTTTAATAGTACTGACTAAACAGTTATTCATAATAAATAAATGCTTACTCAATAAAAAATAAATCGTTAAATATACGGTTCTTGTGCCAAATATGTATAAATTAATATGTTTATATTTAGTAAATGTTAAATAGTTAGTAGATACTATTTAAATAAATATTTATTAAAATTTATTTATTAAATTTTATTTTTTTCAGTCTCCCAAGCGTCTAGTTTCTAGACTTTACGAAAAAACGTGAGAAGAAAGAGAAGAATCCATGATTTTCTTCTGTACGAACGATGCGAATGGATAAACGGGAATAAGATTCAAATTCGTCTCGATCCAATTATGTGGCTCACTCGCGCTCCGTTTCTGCAAAGTGTATACAAGAGAGACGCGTCCGTAATTTTAGATCTCGAGTTAAAAACTCGCGATATCGGGTGACCGTGCGCGACGGAAATCGATCGCGCCGAACGATCGAGAGAGGTGGGCATACAAAACAAACGCCGCGCGGGTCACATGTTCTATTCCGGGAATTGATGGTAATTGGGCGCTTTAATCCCTGTGAACGGTGGAATTAACGAGCGCGCGAACGCGAACGCTCATAAAGCTCGCACCAAGCTGGCCTAAATATAAGCGCCTACGAGAGAAATCTCCCAGGTCTCGTATGTAATCCGGACTTCCTGCGCGGCTTTCCTCGCGCCAACGTTTCCCCTCCTTGTTGCAAACGTGACGCGCTGTCATCGTTTCATCATTTGTTAAGTAACATTTTGATATAAATACTTTCCTTATCCCCCTCAGAAACAGTAACGATTCTTTAGGTATATCTGCGTAAGAATGAGTAAGATTACTGCAGCGGAAGTAGACTGAATAAAATATACTAGCTGAGTTTTTAATCAGGGAATATAATCTAAAACCTGGATATACACGGTTATTCTTTTAAGAGTACATGTATTTTTTTTGAGTCGTAAAACTTCTGGTTATTAACTAAAATTTTATATTTATAAAATTATCTATTAATGAGAATTGTCAATAAAAATATAAATTATAGTCCAGAAATTTTATTAAATACCTACATATAATGCATAAAAAAATTATATTCCCTCCTTTCATCCCTGGATCATCATGTTTTTTTAAAAAATATACATAAGTATACATATGCATTCTTTTCTTGTGATTCAGATATGGCAATCTTACCTGAACACATATCATAGAACTGTTTGGAATGAATTTTGATTTTCGATCGAAATTATCTCGTTTTTTTTTCCCTAAAAATACTATATAGAAATCTAAAGAATTATAACTGAACAATAGATTCCAATCGGAATCTATTTCGAACAATTGTATAATACGTACGCTTTAGAATGATTTTTATACCTCAGCAGCAGAAAGATAAAGATCATTGTTAATTTTTTATAGTGATTGAAAATCCGTACCCGTATTTTCTCTTTATTTTCTTTTTTTAGAAAATATTAAGTATAAACCTATAATTTCAAATACTGATAAATTGTAAAACAATTAATAACATACAATACGTAGTTAATTATTTCATTTACAAAAAATAACCCAGATAATTATTATTATAAAAGAAAAATTAGGTTTAATGGATTCTCTCATTTCTGGATTAATAGCGTTAGATTTGGAAATTTTTTTCTATCACTAGGGATATGCTGTGGGAATATAAGCGTGCCCATTTCACGGTTGATCGCTAATCGGTCGCAAACAGCCGCAAGCCGGTCTCGGGGATGCAACGTTCCATTGTGTCGCCATTGGCACTGACGTCGATTTTCCCGTGAATATAACGATGCGGGCGGCGCTATTAGCCGCGTTTCCCCATTTCGCCGATATTATTTATAATCGTCGCCGACTGACGACGTGCGGGAGCCGGAGCAGAAACGTTTATTCGTGGCCCGTCGCGAGCGTGAGTCACGAAATTCGAGAACGAGCACGTTCACCGTTTACGGTTCACGGTTCACCGTTCGCGCACCAGATTGCGACGAGAAGAGAATCGTAGCGTGTCTCCAGGGGTTGCAACCGTCCCTGCAAACAGTGCAAACGCCCCCGGAGCGTACTTATCGACGATGGACGAAGGATTATCGCAGGTTATTAAAGCTCAAGATGAAACACGAGATGGAAATCCTCATTCTGCCGGGTGATATCTTGAACGGGAGGTCAGAGCGCCGTTCTGACTTGCAATGCACACGACTGACGACATTTATTTCATAACAAGAAATGTAAAAGCATCGAAACGCTACTATCGTAAGACTCTCGTTAAAGTAACCCGAAAAAATTTCAATATCTTTTATTCGCAAGTAAATATGTATAATAATCACGAAACTAATAGGAAATATTGTATGTTTGAAATTAACTGAGCGACTCATCTTGAATTTTATATCGTCACGTTGATAAAATCATTTATGGTAACATTTTAACTTTCCCAAAAGATATACGCATTTCGCAAGGAATGTTTAGTCACAAAACTAATTATCAAAACAGTGCAGCATTATATCGATGATTTCGTCATGTTATCCAGATGTTAAAAATTATGTGCGCGTGCATTACGCCACTGGTAGTTTCATTAGTTATCCAAATATTGTATAAATATAAATTATCAGTGCCGCATGTGTACATAAAACCAAAATTTTTAGTATCTGGGAAATATTGGAAGAAATCGTTGATGTAATGGCACATTTGTCCGAACGATTAGTTTTATGACGTTATTTACGAGAAGCGTAAATTTTTGGAAACGATAAGACCGCAAATAATTTTTATCAACGTAATGCTGCAGGTAAAATTCAAGACGCGAGTCACATGATAATTTAAAACGTCCAACATTTCCTATTTCACGAGTGAGTCAATCGTATATGTAATCAAACGATGAGTCAAACATCTGGCTAACAAGTTAAAAATTTACCTATTTAAGGAAAGCGTTCGTCTAAAATTCTATTCTATTGCATCAGTTCCATCTATACAACATTTACTTATGTGAAAATTTTGTGTCTCTCTCAAAAAATAAATAAAAAATAAAGCTAATTATAACTTCAGTCATTTTCCAATTGCGTTATAGCGTCAATTTCTCCATATCGCTTTACGTATTGTCGTATGGCATAGTTTTGCATAATTTTAATATTGAATATTTAAATTTCAATGAGGGGGGGGGACATTCCGAGATATATGATTACTTAACGATTATTTAGTAATGATTGTTTATACAGTGTACAAGCAGAGATATGGCGATACAACAGTGCTCTTTTTTTCAAAATATTCCGTGTGTCATCGAATTACGCTTTTTCCAAAGTAACGAGTAAAGATTCGCTCCGTGACGCAATAATAATCTACAGTATCCTATTTTATAATTGGAATTTTAATCTTTATTATTATTTATATTTTCAGATTTTGCTTATCACGATATCGTATATTTAATGATGAAAATTCAAAATAGCTAATTGATTTAATATTAGACGACATTATCATTTCATCCCGGATGCTTTCCAGCAAGAGACATAGATGACACAGTGTAACATACTGAATTATTATGTCTTTCTTGTTTACTAACATTAAACAAAGATAAAATAATGACCGTGTTACGCTGTGTCTCTCGGTGGAAAGCACCCTACTCGTTTCTTAAAAATTTCATCAAGATGAAGAAAAAAAGAAGCCTCACCATCCGCGGGCATATCTGTCACGATACGTTGACACGGCAAACCCAAACATGGACCTCTCCTCCAAGCGATACACCGCATAATGTTTCGTCTCGATGTTGAAGCCGTCGACGACGTGCCAGGTTGGTGAACCGACGATCGCGAGCCCGACGAGGAGACTCGTCCAGAGAAGCCCCGTCGACCACATCCTGTCCGCTGGTCTGGCGTGTCACTGGCCGCACTACGAGCACTCTGTCACTGTGTCGAGTCACTTTCATATATGAGAACCGATCGCGCGAAAGACGAAAATACGAAAGAAATTAATAATAATAAGCAAAGAGCGGCACAACACGACACGACGTGGTATCGAACTAGGAGACCGTCTTGTTTTGAATTAACGTCAACTGCGCACGATTATGCGGTGAGTTAGCCGGTAGCAGCTGCACCACCAGCCGACGACATGTGTCTTCCACGAGGCGCGAAGCCCTCGAGAGACCGACGACGAGGGAGGGTAAGGAGGAAGGGAGGGAGAAAGAGAGCCGGAGAAGTCTGCTTGACGGACGCCCGCGGACAGACTGAGCTGAGTCGAGCACCACTCTTTCGGGTATAGTCTTCGCTTACTCGAGTCTCGACGGCCGAAGAGACTCCCACCCACGGCGCGGTGCTGCCCGCTGATCTTAGCCGACGTGCGTCGCGACGTCGCCGTCGCTGTCGCGTCGTTCGCGATATAAGCGTCGACGCGCTACTTATTATACCAACCACAAACCGATTTTTCGTATTACGACGGTCGTATCACGATTATGGCGATTGAAAAAAAAAAAGAAATTATGTAATCTTGCTTAAGACAATCAATACATCGCGATTTAGAGTAGAATTCTATCGCCGTGCACTTTGCATAATGAACGTAAATGTATTAAACGTTAACGTATCAGATTAATTAAAACATCACTCATATCCGTAAATGAAAAGTACATTAAATTTCAATACACTTAACTTTTAATAATGTCTCCCCGAACACAGCAGTGTAGGTTGCTCCGATCTGTTCAAAATCGAATGTTCTTGGAATGTATGCTACATTTTGATTGGTACTACCATTTTAAGGACTTATGTGTGTGAACCAATGAAAAGATAGCGTCGAGTTTTTCAGGCTCGGTCAGACTCGGTATTCTAGGGATATTATAATTTCTAGGGTCTCTAACTACACAAACGAACGCAACGCGCCAAACGTATAATTTCATAACTAAAATCCACGCATGATTTAACCTAACTTAAACTAACGACAATTTCTAATTAAAGTTAGGACTTTATAGCGAGATTCGAAATCCATCTCCTTGTCTTCTTCTTGCTCCTGCAAGTAATCTTGATATGGGATAAATTCCCATATCCATGGAATTTACGTGAATTATTATTATAAACGAAAGTTTTCTAGGTCTAGGAGAGATCTGTGTTTTCGTGTAGTTAACTGAGTGAACAATGGAATGTGAAGGAACGGACGTTGAATCACGTCCGTCGATAACATCATGTAAAACTTTAAATAAAAATGATGAAACGGAAGAAAACAATGCAGAAAGCGTAGCTGATGAGACCAATCCAGCCCAATCAAATGTATTCGTAATGACTGAAGACTCTTGCAATTTGTTGAATAAGGAAACTTGTTTGGAATCTAATAAAATGCCGAATGAAACTGACTTCCTCACCTCTTCACAATCACATGTAAGTTTGAGACAGATACAGACAAGCATACTTTACTTACAAATTAATAAAGTTTCTTTATTTATGTGATAAATCATTTGCTATGTTACTTAAGCAAATTGCTAAATAATGATTCTTCAAATTATAGGTAACGTGTGATACCTTACCGAAACAAATAGTAAATCTTGCAATAACGAAACAAACGAGAAATAATGAAACTGCAAATGTCACAGAGCCAAGAAATGTAAATTTAGAAGATGCTAGCTCAACAGATTCTCCTTGCGTCTATAATTACAACTGGTCAAGAGCACCGAAGATATTATGTGTAGCTACTAAGGAATATCAGTCCACAGATATGCATGAAAATTTTACGAAAGGTTGTCAATGGTCTCCAGATGGAACATGCTTACTTGTACCATCGGAAGACTTCAAGATACGCCTTTATGAACTTCCTAGAGAATTGTACTCTGGCCAAGTTCCATCTGGTTTTATACAGACCGACTTTACATCTGCTTTGACCATTAAAGAAGGTGGTCTCATATATGACACTTGCTGGTATCCCTTTATGAATTCATGGGAACCTGCAACATGTTGTTTTCTTAGTACCAGTAGAGAGAGTCCTGTTCATTTATGGGATGCATTTACAGGAGAATTACGTGCAACATACCGAGCTTATAATCAGTTAGTAATAGCAACATTTGCTTGAATTTTCAATGCAACTTTGTGAGAGTACGTAAAAAAAGGAAAAAATTATCCTTTTTTTTTAGAGTTGACGAAGTAGAAGCATCTATTAGTGTCCAATTTGTGGATTCAGGAAGGGAAATATGGTGTGGTTTCAAGAACGCTGTAAGAACTTTCGATACAGATCATCCCGGACGTCAAACAAGCGATATTCACTTTAAACACGATTTTCCAAATATGACCGGATTGGTTTCATGTATCCGTGAAAATCCAATCATGCCAGGCTTAGTTGCTTTCGGTTCATATTCTAAATGTATTGGTATGTATCTGTGATAAGATTTAGTTAAATATATAGAATTTTTAACATTATTGGGTCAATTCCAAGCACAATGATAAGACTTGTAACTTGTTCTCATAAAACTTATGACTAGTATTCTAATTTTATGCGTACATATCGTAAGACGTACGATTGTTAGTAAATATCTATGATTTCTCTCTTGTAAATCTTATGGCTAGTAAGAAGCTGTCTGTAAAGATATTGTATAAAGGTACATAGACACTTAAAAGTTCTTATAAATCTTACGAGAATATGTTATGAGCCTTATGATTCTTAGAATTTAGACATATTATGTCTTCTAAAAAAAAACAATTTTTCTTTTTTGTATACTTGAAGGTTTGTATAAGGATGGGCCATTATGCATCTTTAAAACTGAAAGTGGTGTAACACAAATTGAATTTAGTTCTTGTGGAATGAAGTTGTTCTCCGTTGTTCGGAAAAATAGTGAATTTCTATGTTGGGACCTTCGTAATCCTGGGAATATTCTTTATTCTCTTGAAGGAAGGCAATCGGACACTAATCAAAGAATACAGTTTGCTGTTACACCTAACAATAAACAAATAATCTCTGGTCAGTTTAGAAAATGTAAAATGATAAATAGCATAATGTAATATACCTCATTAATGTTACATATTCCATAGGTGGTGTTGATGGAAATATCATTGTATGGGAATTACCAGAAATTACAAATTATGATGAAGAGAATTTGAATCCAAAATATAAAATAAGACTATCCAAAGACTGTATAAATGGAGTAAGCTTACACGCAAATTTACCTATAATAGCAACCAGTTCTGGACAGAGACAATATGGCAAGCATATTAAAAGTAAACATAGGGACAACAGCGTGAGATTATGGTGGGCTTCTTGAGATAATACAGCTTTAGATAATGTTTTACTTATACATGGATAATTTCGCATTGAATAAAACAAAAACAAAACCAAATGTTTCAGATGATGTGTAGCTCGTGTGATAGTAATTGATACGTTTACACAGCTCGATTTACGAAGTTATAACATCGATGTTATGAAACTGGCCAATCATAGTTGTTCCATTCTCCAGAAGAATAGTTATGATTGGCCAGTTTCATAACATTGATGTCATAACATCGACGTAAATCGAGCCGTGTAAATGTAGTAATTGATAAATAACTCGCAGTTATTATATCATGTTCGGCCCTCATTCCATGTATGGTCTGAGATGTTACATGAGACTGTGATTGATTCGTAATTGTTCTGTGATTTTGATCCTCACTCCATGTATATCCAACGTGTCCCTGGTGGAAATAAATCGCTGAAATCGCTGAAAATCGCTGATCAATTGACTCGTTTCATTATGAATTATACTGAAATGGGTCAATTGAGATAGAGATTTTAGCGATTTCAGCGATTTATTTCCATCAAGGGTTACACGAAAGATTGATTGGAACTAAAGATAATAAGCGAACAAGAGTGTAAATAGTAATCCGTTTCAAGGAGGTTTACTACCCTTATTCAATATGTAAATATCTGTACAGATAGTTTTTTACAGAATATTCCTTATTTTCAGCCTGTTTTCCTTCTTTATTCCGTAACTATTTTATACAACGAAATTTTATAATTGTTTATGAATTATTATATTATCATTATTTAAAACTCTATAAAACTGTGTAAACACCAATAAAATCAAACTAATGGATATGAAATCGAAAACGTTACATTATTAATGATCTTTTGATATTCAAAATAAACTCCAAATTAAAAAAGTTTCAAAATTAAATATTTATTAAACTTCTTAAATCAATAAACAATTTTTGTTATCATATGTTTCATCGATTTCGTACAATTTACATAAATGAAGCAACAATTTGGTTTACTACGACAAGATAAATGCTATCTGTATTGAATAGATTTCAATATGGATATATACATTCCAATAAATGTCTAATTTATTAATAATTATTGCGCAAATTACAAAAGTAAATATGATGGCATTTATCTGGACATAGTTTACATATATTTTATATTACGTACCTAATACTATTATACATACATTCATTTACAATAAAATTAATTATATAAATATCAACGCGTTACATAATTTGTACGTGCGTATAGAAATTTACAAAGAAGGTTTAAGGGTTAAGCTGAAAATTCAATAAAATTTGAAATTAATTTGATTTATTTTCATATTTGATAATAACCGGCTACGGTTCGTTCACTTTTATTTAATTCGGCGACGAGGGTACGTTAGCTTCCCCGTCGTTGGATTTACTCGAAGAGAACGATTTTACTCAATATCTAAAAATTTATCTAGATATATCATTCAGATAGATCCGAAAATTTTTAGATACTTGAGAAAAACCGTTCTTTTCGTGTATATCCTCTGGGTACTGAGCCCTCCCACCACGTCAAGGTGTACCCGTGAGAGGGAAGATGTCATCTGAAAAAATGTAATATACAGCTATTATCTATACTACTGTGCAATTATCGATTAACTTTTGGAAATGAATATCAAAAACATTAATTCGTCGCCGAATTGCGAAATAAATTCAGAGCAGACAAAAGGGCTGAATATCTTTTATTTATAGACGATGTTTGTAAAATATGATTAGAGTCAACGGAATAGGCTAGAGTTTATAATAAAACAGAGAAATGTTTCTTTTATTATCGACAAATAGTACCAAAGTTACGTTTAATTTTTTATACGGATCGTATAACGAAAAGGGCACGAGAACAAAAAATTAATTAAATTATTAATTACATGATTATGAACAATATTAATTGTGAAAGCAGAAATTGTGTTATTTGCATGAGAATATTAACGTTGCTTTTTTATGATTCGCGTGACCACCGTTCGCACAAACAGATAATCGTGTCGCGTGCCGCTCTTCTTCACATTTCTATTTGAAACGTAATCGCGAAAAATGCTAGATATAATACGTTGTATTTTATGAATACTCACAATATACGATTACTAGCTCGCACGATTAGCATTCATATAGTACAATGTTTTGTATCATATCCAGCATTTTTCGCGATTACGTTTCAAAAAGAAATGTGAAGAAGAACGGCACGCGACACGACTACCTGTTTGTACGAGCATCGGTAAGGGAACGAATGACTGCGCGGTACCCGCGCGTAAACGTGACGCGCCGCGTGACTTATACCGCGTGACGCGCCGCGTGACGCGTCGAGTGCCTCTCCGTGCCGTCTCTCGCCGCCCGTCCACGACAAAGCAAACCCCAAGGCCGCGCGCCGATCATTTAACTGTCGAAATATTAACGTACATATATTACGAGATAAGTAAAGTAATATCTTTTACATTTTTACAATATTCTCTGACAAATAGGCTTTATTGCTTTACTTCTTACATTCGTTACGCACACTCATAAATATTTTGGATATTTCAATCGTGTTATAATAAGCGATTATTAGTTTGTAATAACTTTTTGTTACACGAAATCCGTGAAATGTACTGAATATTTTTAACGAAAGATTAACGCATTGAGTTATTCTAGTTAAAGGATATGCACGCATTCTTTATTATTATTTATTTAAATGTTTTAATTAATAAATGTGAATACGAATATTTATATTAAAAACCTTTTTGATATAAATATTCGTATTCATTTGAAAACTCAAGACTCCCTTTTAAGCAAGGAAAAATTATTTGAAACCATTTATAACAATTATTAATTAAAACATTTAAATAAATAATAGAATGCGTGCATATCCTTCAACTAGAATAATAATAATTCAATGCGTTAATCCTTTGTTAAAAATATTCAGTACATCGCGCGGATTTCGTGTAACAGAAAGTTATTACAAACTAATAATCGCTTATTGTAACACGATTGAAATATTCAAAATATTCATGAGCTGAGTGTGTGCGTAACGAATGTAAGAAGTAAAGCAATAAAGCCTATTTGTCAGAGAATATTAAAAATGTAAACGATGTTACTTTACTTATCTCGTAATATATGTACGTTAATATTATAAATTGTATTATTAATGCGAACATAAACGCTTAAACGTCCGGCTATTGGGACATTTACCTTATCTGGAATGAATGAATTGCATGAATGAATGCGAAATCCGGAGCGACTCGTAACGCAGCCATCCTCCTCTGAAATCGCCGAGCGAATACCGAAGTGACGACGTAGTCCGCCTCCGCGCCGCGCGCGCGATCCCACTCCTCGTTATTCCGCTGGCGCTCGGCCCCCCCTCTCGCTGCTCGCCGTTCGGACAGTCTACCGTCGCGTATGAAAAATATTCACGGTTTATTCAATGAAAACGTAATTTGTAATTATTCGCGTGGCTGGTATTTTTGATGTTTCAACGTTACGTCTCAATTTTCATTATTCTTTTTATAATGAGAGATTCATATTTAAATAAAGGTTGATAATATTCTTACATTCTTTACACAAAGTACACGCAAATTTTCTTAATGTTGCATTGAAACAATTTGCGCTAAATACAGCTTTTTCGACTAAAAGTATTAAATATCTTGTTAAGTATCATTTAATTTTTCAGCTAAAAAATTAATTTGAGACGCTACTATTGCTGCAAATTACTCTGTGTTTCAGAAATTCTTTAAACTTATGTATAGGTATATAATACCGATAACGGCTCGGTAAAATAACTGTTAATAACGAATTATTTAAAATAAAAGTATAGAATAAGTTCCAGAAACTTACTTAAAATATAAAATCGTAGGAATATCGGAGAAAAAACTGATACGACTTGTTTAAAGTTAAAAATATAAAACTGTTTTAATTGCTGGTAATTAGAGACTTTGGAATATACTTACATACTAGTAAATATGTTTGGTAAAAATGGGCTGAAAATCTGCATTAAAAAAATATAATTTCATAATTCCATTTTTTATGCAGGCACATATTATAAGACAAAATTCGTCAAATTAACTTGCTTGAATATTCAGTTTCGAGTTTCTTAATATTCAACAACTTTTACTTCCACAGAAGGAAATGCGAAATTGAAATTTTCGTTTAAGAACCTGTTAATAAATATTGTATTGCTAAAAGATTTATTAAATAAAAACGTAAAGATTGTTATAGCAGAACCAGAATTCGGATTTTCTTGAAATATACGCGAATTTTGTGTTATGATATGCATTTTGTATACGAGATATCTTATACATAAAAGCAAAAATGTTGTAAAAATTTATAAGAAATTTTTGTATATTATATTTTATATTAAAAAGATTTGAATCTATTTTTTATTGTTGTATTATATTTTATTATATTGTATTGTGATTACTTTGTATATTATAATTTTTTCTTTATGTTCTTTTTATTTTGGTATCAAATAAGTACATTGCATAAAAATATTATAAGAATATATAAATTCGTATGTAATACTTAAAGACATTCAAATCCAGCCAACCTCAAGTTACACGTAACGTACCTGTTATAATTAGTTGTAATTTATATATAAGAATATAACTGTAATATATGTATAATAACTGTAAACGTAATATATATTACGTGTGTTATGCTACAGTTGTATTAATTGTTACATGTAACTTGGTGTTTGCTGAGAAAGAGGAATAAATAAAAGTAAAAAATAGATAAAGTACATAATTTCTTGTTTCTTCAATTATTTATTTATTGCGAATATAACTCGTCAAATATTATTTTTATTTATTAATTCATTTATAATCTCTTTTCTAAATCTTCTTAAGCTTAAAAAAATTAATTATGGCTACACCGTTCAAACGATTTTGAAGCATTGTTGCATGCACAAAAGTAGATTTTTTAATTGTATTAAAGAACCGTATTGAAAACAACCGCTTGTAAAAGTGATCCAAGTATAACCAGAAGCAATTTAATGACATGTATGGACACTTAATAAATACCAAATTCACATGTGTGGAGTACTCCACTACACTAGACCCTGATCGCTGATTCTGTTATGGACATGAATGAAATAGCGGTGTATCAACAGACTGGAAAAGTATTGCTATACATATAGTTGGCTACTTTTCCAATTAATGCTAATACATGAACGAATTTTGCAATTACAGGAAAAAGGCTGGTATGATTGCTTTCACGCTTTTTCAGATTCATTCAGGTTGCTCCAGAGTCCAGGTCTTTCAGTGAGACAAATCGTTTGTTCTTTTTCGAAGAATTCTGAATTAGTTCTGTAGTGCAATATGTTAGAGTGAAACAAAAGGTCTGTTTTTTATTGCTGCACTCTGAACCGGTGCAATAAATATAAGTTTATTTCACTTCAACTTATTGCTGAGTGTACTAGAAAATGCAGCAATAAAAAACAGACCTATACTATTACCTGTCTCACTCTAACTTACTGCATCAGTGTACACCAGTTTAGAACTTGGTGTGGAAAAAGAACAGGCCTAAAGATACATTTCGTCCTTAAACTCTAGCTCTCTAGGTCTCTTGAAATGGTGGATGCGAGGTCCCAGGGCTCAAGATGAAAGCGGTCGAGAAACGCACTTATCGAATTGATTAAGCGAGAAGGGATCAAATTCCAACTAACTTAATTGCAGGGAATGAAAGTAACAAGTTACTTGTAACGCTGTTACTTTCCTTATCATTACTCTGTTATGATAATGATTTGGCAATGACATATTTTTTTATGACTATAACAGTAACATCAGTGTGTTGTGAACTATTGTACTAATTAATATCAGTGATTAATTATCAATAAAAAAGAAGCACATGTGATATGTGAATACTTTAATATTCTTGAAAAATATGTGACAAAATAAATTTGTAATTCGCAATTGTGTAATTATGGACATTCTAAACTTTCAGATTTTTCTAATTGACATTATTATTTTAATAAAAAATATAACTGATTATAAAAATTATATGTATAAACAATCCAATATATTTTATATATCACAATAATCTGAGCACTATTCAGACCCAGGTATTTTTTCGTCCGTAATCCATGAAATTAAATACATACACGTCTCCTGTTCTAGATACATATAACCCATAAGTAGGCCCTCGAAGATACCTAAAAGTACACCACCAAGTACATCTAATATGTAGTGTCTTCTCATCAGTAGTCTGGACATGCATACAGAAAAGGACCATGCTAGCAAAGGTGGTGAATATATCAGCGATATAGGCCACAGATTGAAGAAAAAATACACAACAAATGCTGAACGAGATGAATGTCCTGATGGAAAAGAATATTTATCAGGACCCAAAGAGAATGGATCGTCATTAATGGTTGGTCGTCTCCTTCTTGTAACTGCCTTGAGCACAGCAACTATGATGATGTCGAGCAACAATCCTGAAATGATTTTTTTTTATTTATGTATCCTAATCAATCGATTTGAGAAACACAATCAACATACTGTAAGTGAATCAATTTTAATAGAATTTTATTTGAATTTTACCTATTAAAAGGTTCATTTGCATTTGATACAAGGATTTGATATTGAAAACCCAAATTGAAACAAGAGATATTGCAAGCCAAGGTATACCGTGACATGATATCTACAGACAGATAGAAAAAACAAATTAATATTATTAGAGAAGCTTATAACAGTAGTTAATAAAGAAATAATTAATTATTTATACCTCTAATAATTTGTTATGCACTTTTAATTGTCTTAAAGGTAAAATCTTTTCCACTAATTTAACAAACTCATCTGTTAAATAAGCATCCACTGCCAATACTTTCCTCAATGTAGTTGAAATCTCTCTCTTGTCAGACTTGAAAGTATAAAAAATAATAATTATTTATATTTTTGTTCGTAAGTAAAATTTGTAGAGAAAAAGAAACACAATATATATATGGTTAGATATATGTATATTGTCCACTTGCATCTAAAGAATATAATTTACAACTTGGATAATTCTATACTTAAGTGATGAACTATATGTGATATATTATTAGGCCTGTTCTTTTTGGCTGAACTTTGGCACCAGTTCATCTTCCTTCTTCTTCTTTCTTCCTGGAGAGAAAAAGAAGAAAGATGAACTGGTGCAAAAGTTCAGCCAAAAAGAATAGGCCTATTAAAGCGCAGTAGAGACTGTCATAACCAAAATAGCCAAATGAATATAATGAATTACGAAAGACTCAAAAGAATGAGATAACTACCGTTTCCATGTTGCCTTCCACTGATAATAATTGCTAACGTAACAAAATGTATCAATATTATTTATCTCTGATAAATCACATTATTTATAGTGTTATATAATCACAATAAAGGAAGACTGTGTTAAATATCAGCAAACAGCTGATTCATATAACACATTCTTGTCTTTCCTCAGAATGGATCGATAGCGAATAGATATTCAACTCCAAATATTCAACTCACTAAGGTGAATCACAATGAATTGCAGTACCATATCTGATATCACATTCAGTATGAATAAATAACATTAACAGCTCGACAGATGGCGCGCATTGATAAATCCACGCTGTTTTTGCCCTCTATCATGTTTTCTGATAATTTCCACTTTACCAACAATTAGAAACAGTTGATTAAATCAACATTGGACGAATGAGTATATTAATTATTATAAATATTTTTAAAAACAAATGACAAAATTCATACCTCTTTGGAAAAATCAAACGTTGTGAAATATAACACTTAATTTATTCCTTTATTTCTTATACTATGTCAAGTTATCTGAAGGAAAACCATTTTGGATTTTTTAGTTTTATATTATTTTAAAATATTCTTATATTATATATTTTAGTTAAAAATTTGTTTATTTCTTATTATGTTATTCTTTTGTGAGTATAATATATTAATACACATATTAAAGAAATAATATTGAATCATTGGTATTTTGCTCTAGAAATAATATTAGCTAAAATTTGAAAAATAATTTAAAATACAAACTTAAAAAGTGGCTTGCGAAAACATTAATTTCCTAAAATTAACAAAGAATCCGAAGAATATAATGCTATAAGGCTAAAATGAATTCTGAGCTGTACAATTTCAAAAGATTTAATAGAATTTTATAAAATTATTTTTTGTTATCTGTAGTTATGAATAAAACTGGTTAACTGTGCCAACACATTCAGTTACAATAAATACAATGTGTATATGCACAATTGATGCAACTTGATGTGACGCTGATTGTATATATCACATAGAAGAGAGACAATGATCAGTTTATTGAAGCTGTGTAAGCTTGTTGAAAACCCGTCGAAGCAGAAATACAATTACATTTTACGAAAATACATCGGAATTATTTCTTTAAACTTATGTACATTCTAAGAAAATTACAATAATTGTATTTTAAGTTTATTATTATGACTTTTGTAGAGAGACAAAAAATGATTTTTATAATTCTTTTGTGAGTATAATATATTAATACACATATTAAAGAAATAATAAATGCGTTTTTTTAAGAAAACTGGGGTGCACTGGATATCCGGGAAATATCCGATATACGGTAGTATCTGGTACTTTTTTACTATTCGGTCGGGTATAATATATATATATATATATAAATTCGGCTGAAATTTTATATTGAAAGTCATTGATGCAGAATTTTATTCTTGCCAGCTGTTAATTTCTTGCATAGTTCTCTTTTCTCTTTTCCTTTTCACGGAAAAATAAAGAAATTTATTATCGCTATTTTTCTCTTTTTTTGGAAGTCTTGTTCCAGATATCCGACGAAATATCCGGAGAAATATTCGATATCCGGTATCTGATAATTTTACTATCCGGTGCATCCCTAAAGAAAACGATAGAAGTCACGTGGATAAGGATGTTCGGTCGTTGTACTGTTAGTTTGAGAAGTGTGCATACATACTTATATTCTATTTAATTTAAGTGCCTTCAAAAAGGTTTACACACACACACACACACACACACACACACACACACACATCAGAGAAGTGTTTTTAAAAAAATAATTTTTTCTTTATCTCAAATGAAAGTTTTGCTACATCATTAATTTAGACTACAGTCTACTTGATGCTATAAATGCTTCAAAGCATTTTTTGATTAATCGATTAGTGAAATTCTTTTTTCTGAAAGATTAATTTTTGGTCAATCAAATACTTCGAAGTATTTGTATAGCGCCAAGTAGACTGCACCCTTTTAGTTGCAATTGAATTTAAGAATATACATTTGGCTTTTCTCATACATTTTTAGAACGTCCATTAGAAACAAATATTATTGCGCGATAAGAAGATTGATAATAATTTATTGAAAGTTAAGTTAGATTGATTGTAGTTACTTTCATTTGATTAAATGACCTTAAAGCGTTGTACGATGGATATGGAAAAAATAGAAATTACTTTGTTGAAACATGTTAGTCCAGGCATGCTGTAGTAATTCAGCTTTCCACCGTAGCTCATGCGATAGTTTTTGATCTTGAAAATTGATTCTGTATATTAATCAATGTAATCTTAAATATTTCAAAGATTGCTTGGCTAGAAAGCAAAACTTAATAAACAGCGTGATATAAAAGCGTCGCGGAAATGGAGCACTATTGAAGCCGCCGTAAGGGATGCGTTGGAAGATCTGTTTCTTAAATTTTTCGACGTTGCGCAAGCGTAAGAAAGATGATCGAATGTGATCGATTGTGCGTTGCATGTTACCTGTTGACAAGTGACATACTTATCTATATATCTTTTGAAGTGATTGATACGTTAACTCTTTATCTAATTGTATAAGAATTATCGCGTGAGAGAACATACCGTATAGTAGAAGACGTATACTCTGTTAATTTTGTCACCGATGATACAAGGCATTTGATGGTTTGATATATACTGAAAAGAGAGCATTTATTGATTTATCTGAGAGGATTTGTTATGTCATACAATCTGTTGTTTATCTTCAAAGGAAAAAAATTCAAGATTTTATCATGCTTCCAGATATGGTTAATCAGCTCAGTTACAATCCGATGACCGTTGGATTCGGCATTGTACTTTGTAGTAGTCTTTCGAATTATTGATTATAAGCAGTAAACTATAGAGTTTTGAGAGCTCTATAAATTCCTCTACACGGAGAGAACAATTTTACTGAAAAATTTAAAATTTTGACATTCTAGCAATCAGTTTTCTTACCTAAAAATTTTTCTTGCAAATTTATTTTCAGATCTATATCTAACTAAATTTTTAAATTTTTTTAGCAAAATTGTTCTTTCCGTGATAAATAACAAAAATTCTTCAATTTATGTTATACCCCGCTATCTGCTGATTAGATTAAATAGAAGACGAAATATTTGATTTTTATTAATTTGCGAGAAATAATTTGGACCTCAAAGGGTTAATAACCTTCACCTGTTCTCGTCGTTTTAATGGCGTCGAATTAGACGGGTGCGATGATGAAGAGTGTTAGTAGCAATCTTGATTTCTTCTTCCGATTCAATCGATTGACGCCGCGTTAGCCCTTTACTTGGTATACCGCAAAGAGACGAAGTAGCGGCTTTCTTCGCTTGTGGTGTTGGAAATGAGGAGCGACGGATAAGCGGGGGCGGCCGCGCTCCTGAGAATGGATAATTAAATTTTATCGCCTTACCGCCACTAATCGGGTTAAAACGGTCTTGTACTGATCGCAATACTTCGCATTGTGCCAGTAATACTTGCTAGTGTCTCAATCATCGAAGACGTCGTTATAATTAAAATATTTATTTTCTGTTTAGTCAAAATATATAAATTTTATTATTCCTTACGATATTTTTTATTAATTGTTTTTTTTTTTGTTAAAGATATAGATAAATATCTGGAGTATAATATAGAGTATTGCAAAGGCAAATACATGGGAAGTATCTAAATTGAAACTTCTGATCATTCAATTTCATTAAGGATCCCACAAGATAATTGTGTTTATAGAAATTTATCGATTTTCTGTATATCTCACATATTTGTTAGATATCTTCTTGATTATGATAAATATCTGTGTACTTAGAGATTATAATCTTGGCCAAAAATATTAGGTACTTATCTGTTTTCATTAATTTGAAATTCTTTTATCTATATTATGTCCTTATTAATTACCAACATTATACATAAATTTAAAGGCTTATTGTAACAAAAAGATAATTCACAACAAATGCTATCAATCAATTTTTGAACTAAAACGTTAAATAATGTGCCTAATATTTTTGGCCAAGGTTTTATTCCTTATTATTTTACACACATACCTAACAGACGCAGTGCGGAATGATGCACTCCTGGTATGTCAAAGGACTTATGGCTTCTAATTAATTCTCTTGAAATGGGACGTCTTGTGGCGGGTATGTCCACGTTGGAGGAGCATCTCCGTGAAATAATCGTGCCTGCCCTAGACGAATCCTTATGCATTTTTGAAAAGAGAAGGTGCAATAGTTTCACGAATGCGTGTCTATCCGAGCATCGAGAGACGGTTTTTACTTATAGCTCCGCGAGGAAAACAGCGAAGCGCTTATCCCGTCGGTCTCTGCCGAATATCGCAATTTATTCCCCAATGGTGCAAACAACATAGAATCTAGCTCAATCTGGGTTTAAACTTACATCTAGCGATATTTGAGTGCAAGTCGTGCATAATGTGCTCAAATAATCAAGGATAGTATAGTTAATTGCTTGCGTTGAAATAAAGTATCTCTGAATTATAGAATTAAAATGACGATTTTATTTAGAATAAGTGTTTGAACAATTAAGAAAACTTTTGAAAATTATTTAGGCTATTTTCAAGAAGCAAATGAAAGATTCTAAAAAAAATGTACATTCTTCAAGTGAAATTTTTCAATGATGTGCGATTCGACAGACATATCCTACGCTTTAAGGATACCAAGTTCCAACGCAAGCGCTTAAGGACTTTTGTAATATGTGACGCAATACTTTTTCTCTGGCGAAGCGTATTCGCAGTACTTCAACGAGGGCAGCTATTACTGATACGAGCAACATCGTCACGAGTATGTGGCCTGCCACCGTGACGGACTTCATTTGACGCGACTTCAAGATCTCTTCAGCGCTTTCTTTCATTTCTTCGATGCTCTTCTTGGACCTGTATGTTTCCTCCTCCTCATCGTCCTCATCCTCTCTACTATCCTCTTCCTCTTCAGAGTCGCTGTCATCATCGTCGTCATCTTCGTCATCGTAGCTCTCGTCGTCTTGCACGTACGTGCAATTTCCGTCGTAATCGCTCATAAAGACGGACATCAAGCGATCCTCGTACTGCAGATTCGGACAGCGCTTTAATTTTCGATGATCTATCGGTATCGCGTGTTCTCTTTCTTTCTTGCCCGGGTCACTGACATCACTTTCATCTCCGTGATTCTGGTCGGAGTAATTCGTGTCGAACAACAATCGCAAAGGCAAAGACAGAAGCACGCCAAATATCGTCAATATCAGCAAAATGCTTACGTTGATGCCCAACGACAGTCGTTTCTCTGTCATCTTGACAAAGTATATGGTACCACGTTGTTTACCTAAATATTTTTAGTCCGGGACCAGTGTAGTCATTTTCGCGGATTTCCATTGCAACGCGATATGTGTTAGGCGGCATTCGAAGTAGTTTTCCAACTGAGAGTCAACCAATTCAATGAAAGTTGATGATCGACCAAAACTCCGAGGATGCACTTTCCGATTATTTTTGTTGATCGAATAACTCGGATGTCGGCACGCGGCGATGCATTCGATTCTCGTACCTCTTCTTGAGTGTCTTGTCTCGACGCAACTGTTGCGCGTACAAAGCAGTTCGTAGCGTGAACCTGGATTGCTGTGATATTGATTTCTTTAGGTGGACCGAGCACGTACGCGCAAGTCTAGCTGTGCCTCGTTGGCGGACACCACGCACATGCCGGTAATTAGATTACGTTTATGGTGAACGGGACGTGATAATGTGCCACGGGGTTTTGAACATATTGAAGGACGGCTAAGAATATCTGCACAATAGGTCGGACATTATTAGGGGGAAAGAGAAGAGGTAAGATTTTTTTCTTAGAAAATAAATTTGCGAGGGGAAACTCTGAACCACGTGCTGCACGTTGAAATCGATCATGTTAAATAATATGTATAAAAAACAGTTATCGGATAATATATTCGCTGCTGAATTTTTTGCTGGAAGAAGAATTGTACGCATGAAAAAGAATTAATGGGCAAACCTCAAATAATCTTTACGAAATTGAATTTGGGTGACTCTGCACGGAGAACGAAACACAAGAGCTTCCATGCGAAGCTAAGTCGTTGAGATAGCTACGACTACGGTTTCCTATTGAATGGAAGAAACGGCACAAGATGTGAGACCGTGCGAGCGGCATCCTTCCGCAGGATTCTCTAACCGCATACATAAATAATATTAGACAATATCAAATTAAAATTCGCATCTTTCTGCAAGCAACAATGGGAGCGTGGTGGCGACCAACAAAGGAAACGCCTGCCGCGCCGATTCGCGAGCAAGTGGTAGTAGTAGCATCGTGGCGGCGGCATTTATAAAAGTAATAAAACAGCCGAACAACTCACGGGAGTGAGCGGCAGCGGTGGAGACAGAGAGGAACAGTCGCGGGATAGAAAGGGCGAAAGCGAGCAGGATAAGCCGAGAGGTGAAAAGAGGGAGGCAGCAAGAGAGGAGCGAGCAAAACAGAGTGAGAGAGAGAGAGAGAAAGAGAGAGATGAAACACAGGAGAACAGCGACCCAACCCGACCGACCGGTAGCTCAGCCAGCACACGTATATCTTGCTCTGCTACTCCGATTCTTCGAGGTTCTCATTGATGAGCTCTCCCGCGTCTTCGCGGAAGCTCCAATGATCGCGTGCGAGAGACTTTAAAAATAGCTACGATTATCCACGATAGCTCGGATGTACGGTCGCAAGAAACGATTCATTAAGCGCGAAGCGGTGACAAAGTCGCGAGTACAAAATTGCAAAAATAAGATTTCCTCACCTGTCGATGTTTCATAAAAAATATGAGATGAAATAGACAGATTTTGAATTATCTGTAGTGAAATGACGTTGCATTAATTAATTAATTAATTAATTACACGTTTATTACGCAAAACACTGCAAATTCATGTGTGTAAAAGAGACTGTACTATACTATGTGTGTGATTGGTTTTTTGTACAAAAATAACATACTATACTGCATACAAAAATGGATTTACACATTTGAACGTCTACTATATATGTAGAGCGTCATTTTCACACGAAAAACTATAATTACACACATATATTATAATCACTTCTAATTAACACACTTAGATTTGCAGTGCACATTTAGATCTTTTCGTATTCGATTTGCTGGAAAAGTTTCTCCATTTTTAGCGAATTTGCCGAGAACGGAGAACTTGAGAACGGAGTAAATTTATTATCAAAGCATCTATAGTATCGCAAAGAGAACGGCGCGTTCATAATCTGTGAAAGCTATAATTATCCCGCGCGACACAATTATTTCGAGGAGCATGCGGAGAACATGCACCGGGGAATCGATTATCGCACGCACCACGGGTGCGAAGGTGCGCTTCGAGGTCATCGATTGAGCGATTTTCACAGGTCATCGATCGACGATGGTGCGCGTAGGTAGATACATAGGTTGAGAGCCAGGGTATGTAGAGCAGATGCTGCGCTCCAGCCGTGGCGGGGTGCGTGATTTTTCACCGCCGACAGCTCCTCCTTCGAGAACCACGCGCATTCCACCTCTCCCCTTCTTCTTCGGGGCCTTACCGTCGTTTCTCCCCAGGCTTCTTCATCGTTCACTCTTGTGGCGATCGTGGCATAGAGAGTTACGCGTCGATCTGCTCTCTGTGCCAAAGATCCGGGTTCAAATCCACCTAAAACACATCACTTTATTTGACCGTCACTAGAGTGATAATCTAATAAAAGTCTATACACGTAAAATAGCAACTGATGGTTCGACAGTTTTCGTCAATTAGCATGAGTTTCTTGAAATTAATTTTTGTAAAACACAATCAATTAATTAGCTTAGGCCCGGTTGCATCAACGTTACTTTGACTTTAAGCAAGACTTAAAACTCTCTCTGTCTCCGTCTCTTTTTCGCTTTAAAACGAGACCTGGTGCAACCGGGTGCCTTAGTGAATATACCAAAATTTAATTTTCATTTTTATTTAATTTATGTTAATATTATCAAACGCGCGCGCGATATACTTTTTTTTATAATAAATTTGTATATGTAAAAATACTTGACACTTACTCTACTTACAATGAACGAAGTAACTCTCTCTTTTCCTCTCTCTCGTACGATTTTAATAAAACATGTTGGACCTCTTGTTATGATTAGACTCTGATTAGTATCTCTAGTCATTACTCGAGACAATTACGTTATGTGGTCAATTCGTAATCGACGGGTTCCGAGTTTGAGATCCCAACTTCGTCCAGCATATATCTCCTTAAAGAGATTAGTGTTTTTCCCTGATGATTAAGGAGTATGTAGAGCCCAACTTGTGCTTATTTCTACCAATGTAACTTAACTTTAATCTTAATTTAACTTACTGTTTATCTTTTTCTAATTCTTCGAATGAAAAGTAAGTTATATAAACCGAGATTAAGATTAATCTACATTGGTAGAAATGGACATTAATGAATTATAGGATATACATCTTTTGTGACTTTGTCTGCGTATATCGTTAAATGCTCTTTCTGTATTTCTATACGCAGAATTCTAGTGGAGTATTGATTCTTGTTGGAGGACAGGTGCGACTAAGGCCCAGTATCACAACTCACAGTTAACTCTTAAACGAGGTTCTTCAACTTATTCATTATCTCTTTCCAATTCTAGAATTGGAAAGAGATGAGGAACAAGTTGATCCTCGGTCAAGAGTTAACTGTGAGTTGTAAAACTGGGCTTAAAAGAAACAAGCAAGCAAGCAAAATCCTTCACTCTTCGTTTCTTGCGGGCGCGCGCCTCGTCTCGCTCGCTAGTCAATGTGTAGCGACTGCGGACACGCTATTGGACACCAGTTGCATGATCTTAGATTTGCCGATCTCCTGAGTGCATCGACACACTGATACAGGGAGATGCATGCAGGCGAGGTGCGGCAGGCCTGATGCATAGGGCGCGTCCGCAAGCCACTCCCGCAGTGTCGCGTGTAGCTTGCGATGAGCGCGTGTACGCACGCGAGTCCTGCAAAATTAGTGGCGTGTCTATTGACTTTTAAATTTATCCTCCCGTCATTAAAAGACAATTGAGCGAGTAGTCGGTCACTCTTATCAAATTTCTGATAAAGTAAAACAGGGTAATTTGGATAGGTTAACAGAAATTTTGAAATTGTACAAAAGATTGAGATTATATATTAGTTCAATCAAATATGCATACAAACATTTGTTATATAAACCTTTTCATCAACCATGAATATTACTCTTTAAAACTTTTAGAGTGAACTATTGTCACTCTAAAGAGTGAAAGAGTGAAGAAAATTTGACTATTTTTAAAATAGGAAATGTAAACCGCAAAAATTTCTGTTTATTATTAATTGAAGTATATTTGTTAAAATGAACTAACTAAGTTTCAGTTTAAAATATTTCAGATGAATTAATTAAGTAAATGAATTAACATTTTGAGAGAATTAATAAGAATATAATTCTGCTAACGTGTCAGATATAATTAGCTTCTGGTACACATCATGTCAATTAACTAGATCCTGTTTTTTCAAAGATGAGTAATAATAATTGCTAGGAGACTTATCCAAAATTGTAGAAACTTGATTTTTCAAAATATTCTTTATTAGGGATTTGAATGAAACGCTCATTGCAATCGATACCATTCCGTTTCGAGTATTCTCAAAAATCATCGAAGGCGATACAAGAGACAGGTGCGTCGCGTTGGGCACCAGCTTAAATACGGCTTCGCGTGTCGCGTCACGGCCAGAATGTAACGAGCACTTTTTCCGCTGTGCTTTTTGCACATCGATGTTGACGAAGAGGAGGGGATATGGTCTGTTGCAATTTCGTGCCTAACTACCGGTATATTCTACCGGTATTAAATCACTCGTACTCGTAAAATATGTGCATCCAATTTGCGGTACAACACGCGTTCCGCTGGCCCGCGATCCGAATAATTACACATTTGATTAGGTTGATAGCGTGTAATTACCGGTTTTCCAAAAATTGATTTGTGCTCTAAAGGAGGTAATGTGTTCAAAGGAATTTTAAAGTTATCTATTGTGTCATGTTATGTGAATTTATGTGAATAACTTGAACGAGAGAGATGCATGAGTATATTTTATGATGATAAGAATCGATCGTCATAAAATATATTGCTATTTAAGTGGCACGATCAAGCATGATTATAAAATATGATATGTAATATCTTTTAACTCGCAGCAGAAACTTGAATGAAATTAGTCAGCACTTTGATATTTTAATAGCGTGATAAATGGCCGGATTCTCGTTTAGCGTCATTAGAATTTAAACTTACTGCAAATACAAATTACGAGAAACAGCTCTATACTTGGCGTTGCGATTCGTGCGTTCGTCTTATCAGAATTACCACTCGGTTGCGGCACATCCTCCATAAATAAAATTAATACTACGCCGCGTGGACATCTTGCCGCGAAACGTTTCCGTTGAGCGCGCGCGCGCCATTCATCCACCGCCAACATCCCCGCGGCCGGATCATCGAGAGCGAGGAGATATCTTGTTCTGTAAATTATAATATTATTATGCAGATTTGAGTGGTGCGCTCCGGTAAATAGGCGTGGACGACGCGCGCATATCGCTCGTTTTTCCTCTTTTCACCTATCGTCTTTGATCAGCATCACGGCGCGGCCGGAATCGCGATTACCGTCATCGGAAATCACATCCCTGGCACCTGCGCCTGC
>NW_017257572.1:47423-55264 GCF_001594055.1 Mycetomoellerius zeteki | reverse complement strand
GTGAATGCAACTAATTGGCGTTGCCATCGTACTGTGGCTCGAGGGCCGTCGAGGGGTAGAGTATGGCTTCGAAATGGCCGCGAAATTTCCATCTATAGCGCTCGTAAAATACAGGGACGGGGGACGGGCAAGACGAAGACGGAGACAAGGAGACGATGACGGAGGGAATGGGGGAGGGAGGCCCGTCCAGGGCCGCCCGCGGGAGGCATCCTGTCGCAGATGCAGGGGAAGTCGGCCGGCGAGGCTCCTCTCTTCGGTCGTCCTCTCCCGGTGGCGGAGGATGGCGTCTCGGAGAAGAGATACTCGGGACGTTTACGTGCGTGCACGGTATGTCCGCGGACGCGCTCGATTACCTTCGTTTCACTCTGCGGCGGTTTCAATGGATAGCATCGGATGCGCCGCGCCGCGCGCCGTGTCGTCGGATGCTGCGAGCGAACGATCGAACCCTTGTCGCCGCGATTCATGACGGAACGAGGACGTTCGCCGTCCGAGTAATTGGTAGAGCGTATTTCATTTTTTAGCGGTACTTGCGTGTCTTCATCGATCGCGATAAAATTGCACGAATATATTAAGAACTGCAAGCAAATGGTCGCAATAAAGAAGCGAAATAAAAATTGCAATTATATAGAAGGAATTTTTAGATTCTAGAGCGTGAACAATTAATTAAGATAACGTGCAATATGTCGAATTAAGGAGAACCTAAAGCCTTCCGCTTTTTTTTGACTTATGCGTATTATCTTGTATTATTTGTTACACTTTCTTTGTACAGCACGTCAATAAAGTTATTATTATTATTAATATTCTTTATGAAGTGCAGAAAAATTACGAAGACATATAAATTCTATATTTGTACAATATAAATCTCTAGACAATTAATGCACATTTTGACAATGAGAAAGTAAGTTACTGATTGATGAGATACTGATAAGATTTTTCTTTTTTGTATGTGCAATTAATACCTTTTACATTTAACCTGATATAAAATATGCGGTTATTCGTTATGAGATTGCATCAACTCTCACGAGTAATTGATGCACGCTCGTCGAGATTGCGAGTGGTTTGAATAGTGGGTACGAAAAACGAGTTTGTCGTCTTGAGTCTTGAACGAGCTACCGTTCTGAGAGGTATCGGACAAGTCACACGGAGGTAGCGCGTCTGGCGTGGCACCTCACTGGTGGAACAAGAGGAATCCTCTCGGTCCGATGAGAAATGCCGGTTATATCGGGAAACTGGTCAGGGCGTGCATTCGTTCGAGGACAGCGCGTGGCTTATTAACGTTGATCAGTTTCGCGATAAATTTATGTGTCTCGTCTCGAGATATATACGAATATATATGTATATACGTACGGGCTGCACGCAGGAGTGTAAACGCTGAAAAAGTACGCTGTTATTCAGGATACTCGGCGTTCCGTTCTGCCGCGATTCCACCTATGTCCCGTGGACGTTTTTGCTTTGCGCGCGACTGCACGCCGACAGTATCCTTAATGGAAAGCGACAGAGGATCCATTAGCTTTCATTGATACCATTGTGGGTAATCGTAACGAAGATGTAAGTCTCCCTCCCGAGGCGGCGCGTGTGGATGTAAGGAGATCATGAATCCAAGCTTTAGGTATATGGAAAACTTGTACAGATGATTTTACAGTCATCAATACTTTAATGCTTAAAATATTATCATGGAAATTAATTATAGTCAGAGATTTTGATACAGAAATGTAATTAAACAATTATACCGTAGCATTTCAAATATCGTACATTAATTATAATTAGAGATTCATACGGATAAATGCGCGCACTTCTATTCTATAGCATGTAACGTAAATTATATACTAAATGCACGCATTTTTCTGTGAAAGTGAGGAGTCAATGTGGACTGGAAACTCCAACGTTACTGTAATTTTGTTTAATATTGCTGCAATCTGTTTTGACATTCGAAATATGTGGAAATTAATTGTAGTCAGAAATTTAGGAGGAAGAAGAGTCTGAGAGGCAGCGAGCAATGAGCAAAACAATTATAGGCTAATTTAATATTTATTTATTTATTTTTATTTATTTGTTAAATACAGAGAAGACATAATAGTTATCACAGAAATTTATAAAATAGCTTTGCAAACATTTACAATACTTTATATGCAAGTAAAAATTTTTACGAAACTATAGTTGAAAGTATCCTAAAGATAATTTTTGCCAGCGAGAATATTATTGTTATTATTTTAACGTGTCTCTCTCTCTCTCTCTGAATCGCTTTCGAGCGGAAATACGCTAGTTCCGTATCTTCATTGCATCTCCCAGAATGTTACGTTACTTCGAATATCGTGAATTAATTTTCGATTCGCCTCGGATATCTTGCTAATAGCGAATTGATCCCCATTTGTGCTTGATGCGAAATAAATGTTCAACTCGATTCGCGCATCAACGTGACGTTTTGTCTGTATGCGATTCGCTTTACTCGTTTTCCTTTCAGTGAACTTCGCCGACGCGATGAATCTGTCACAATGGTTGAACATGACGAGTTGTAATGTTTTACGATTTTCTTAAGACAGGTGTCTAGCTTTTACGATTTGAGCGAATCGCTCCGTTTCCAAGCTCGATGGACTACATGAGCACTTTAGCACGAGCAATTCCCTAGCCTCGACGCGCGATTTTGCTCGGCTCTCTCGATAAAACCTCGTAAATTCAACTTCGTTACGCGACGAACTTGTACGCTTCCAGGATATAAAGTTCTTATTCGCTCAGCTCGGCAAGTTTTGCATCGTCGTTGGTATTCGCTCGTTCATACGATCGAGATAGCGCATCCGATGTAGCCGCTCTATCTCAAAGTTTTATGCTAATCCCCCAACGCGTGGTTCTTCCCGCGTTATGTCCGCGTGCACCTGTTGAGCACATGTCGTACATCGCGCACGCATAATTTCTTCTTTCGCATCGATAGCCGGCGTCAAGAAGCGATTATACATATAGCGAGAGACAAAAAATTTTGCAATCTGGCCGACGATCTCTGACGGTACCAGTAGCTTTTAAGCGCCATATCGAGTCGCGCGCGATGAACAGCGGCTCGCCAGAAGTGTATTAACGACCGGTGCCATAACGCTAGCGTTTATTTCTCTATCGGCGGCGCGGCGTCGGTCCTCGAAAGGATCTGATAGAAACGGCGGAAACTTGCACGGGAAGCCGATAATTAGCTGGAGCCGAATCGGCTGTTGAGAGAGGCGAGAGAGAAAGAGATAGAAAAAGAAAAAGAAAGGAAGAGGGAATGAGAGCGCGCGTACCCCAGTGGCCGGTGGTAATCGCCGTAATTTATGCCTCGACGGGCACTCGAGGGAGGACACGAGAGGGAGGCTCGTTGAGATAGGCCAGGAGCGTAAAAAAGGCGTACGGCGAAAATGTCGCCCAATTAACGGGTGAATTGGAGCGACCGAGGTCGAGCGGTTTCGCCGCGCGAAGTTGCGTACGCGCGTGTATGCGTGTTTTACGCGCGCGCTCCCGTGTACCAACATCCACGTGGAGGAAGCCAGCCGAGCGAAGAGGAGGAAGCTTAACGAGTCTTCTCGCTCACACGAGCAAAAGCCGCCGCCGCGCGTCATTAGCGCGGGAGCGAGCGGGCGAGTGAATCGGTTTAAATATCGTGAAGATCGCGGAGCGTTCAGCCGAACGAGGAGCAACGGCGGAGGCCCGGCCTCGCCGAGAGGCGCGCCTTCTTTTGAACCTCGAGCCACTTTTACGATTTTATTATTGGCTCTTGCACTCGCGATATTTATGCGACGCCGCGCGATATTTTCCACGGCGTTACGCGTCGACTTTAATGGTGACCACCTTATTCCGGAGAGAACGGTCTTTTACCATCGTCAGTCTGACGCGTTAGTGCGCGATGCACTAACAACGCTTTGAACGTGTGTGACTTAATTAGAAAGATCGGCGAGGGCCGCGTTTGTCGCGAGGAAAGGTTTTCACATTGCGAGATTTTACGTTCCGTTGATGCGAATGTATCTGTGAAAAATAGACATTAGTTCGAGGCAACGGAGCATTCGCAACTTGTAATTAGGGATGTGCGATGTTCAAAATTGTGCATTGCGATTACAATCTTCCTTAACTTTTTCATACCTTCGGGACATGTATGTCTCACCTATGAAAAAAATTATGACTTTTAAACAAGTAATCCTCTCGACCTTTCCCTTGACTTGTTTTAAAGAAGAAGATTCAGGCACGTGTAAAAAAATCTCACACTTTGAAATGTAATGTTTTCAATAAAATATAGTTATCTAAGCTTTGCAAAAAATCAAATTTTTAGATGGTGAAAAATGCATATTATGTCGAAAAATCATAGAATTGATGCTAATTACACAGTTGGAAAAAATGTGTCGAATTTAACATAAATCGCATGTCTCAAACGGTCCACTCAAATTTTTGAGTTAATTTTACACAAATAAATATGTTAGAAGATAACACATATATTATGTAAGAGAATAAATACAAAGAAAGATAACATCGACACAGTTTGTAAACATACCGTGGGAACATATTTTTTTTTCAGAAAATGAACATTTATGATATGTATTTATGATATGTATTTAAATTAACACATTTCATTCATTTGTCTTAGAATTTACATTTTAAAACACATTATTTTTATGTTACTCGTTCACTTACTCATAAATTGTGTCATTTTGACACTAAAAAACATTGAATATCAATTTCACAAAAAATCTTTAAATAACATAATCACATTATGTTAAATTAACACTCGAATATGTTAAAAAATTCAACACAAACTGTTAACACAAACGTGAGTAGACCGTTTCCAACACAAATACGCAAATTTTTTTACTGTGTACTTAGAGTCTTATTTAAATGTAATTACAATTATGATAAATATTAGGACAGTTTAGGATCAAAATGTGCGCAATATTCGTCACATTCAGAGAACTTTTATCGTTCTAAACACATTTTAGGTTGAATAGTCGTGTGTGTGCGTCTGCTGAATTTAAATTTTGATAGTACATTTGGAATCAGCACCCCGAAAAACCTACAAAACCGTCTTCATATGAAACGCATCTCTTTTGGGAAATCCGGAGGTACGAAAGGGTTAAAAATCGTAGTGTTTACGTGGTACGTCGCATCACGATTTTTACATTTGTATATTTACTTAACTGTTCATTTTTGTCGCATTAAAATCTGCTTTGATAAATTCAATTTGATAAATTCAAAGCAGTGAGCACGTTTCACGCTTCATTACCATTCCGGTATTTTAATCTACGCTCCTTACAACGTTAATTGCGTACGCTTCTGTTACTCTCTCTTTACTTCCGACTTACGCTCTGGTTTGTATTTTCGCTAGGGAGTTGGTGGTATAATTAACAAGCATGCATAAATTATTAAAATTGTACTTATATGCATTCAGATTATCAGTGAACATTGTCGATGTTTAAAATTCGACAGATTTTCCAAATTCCGACTTGGTAGCTGGAAACTTTACAAAATTATTTTCAGATTTATATCTAATTAAATTTTTAGATACTTTAACAAAATTGTTCTTTTCGTGTTCATATTGTGTAAATTCAGTGAGAGAGGAAATCATACGTATTACATATACTATTAAAAAATAAACAGTTAATGAGATATTTATTGAATTCAGCGCAAGACATACTATTTTCGTCTATTACATAAAGCTCAGCTTCATAACACTGTCAAGAGTGACGAGAAGAAATAGCGCGAAATTTTCAGAGATCAATCTAGTTTTCCTCAATTGAGCGAATTATCTACTCTATCGATCAAAGGCTTTATTATATCCTCCTCTATCCTTCAGAATATGAAACCTGGAAGTCGTTTCTGCCACCATTCCGCATGGCTGCCCATAGCTATGCCACCATCACCACCACCAATACTGTTGTTACCACCGCGCGATTAACCACTCTCCCTCCTCTCGTGGCTCGATACGCCTTAACTACCGCGATACACTTGCGGCGGACCCGTTTTTATTCACCATGCTCCGCGTTCCTGACACGACAATCGGTGTTAACCAGTAATTCAGATCTCGGCTAACGGCCCGTAATTTAGACGCGCTCGCGCGCGCTTGCGCACGCGATGCTGAGATCGTATGGATATTTGACCATTTCCTCGGCGTCTCGCTGGCGGTTCGGCGATTCCGTCGAGAAGTCGCTCTCAAGATGATCTCATCTCTATTCTCAAGAGAGTATCGTATTTTGTAAGGATCAGCAGTTACACCGCGACTGCAACCAGCTGACATCTTAGACATAAACATCTTATCGTCGTGCAGTATCCGTCGTGTTGATAACGTTTCCCATATAACATTTTTCTACTACATTATACCTACATGATTTTAATTTAAAGATTTCATCGAATTCGACGAAGATTAAGAATATTATGTATCATGTAACAGAAGATAATACTGTTTGATAAATTTAAACTTTTTCTAGACCACGAACGGAGTGGCAACTTTTGTAGATCATTCGTCGCTAAAAATGATATATGAAATTGCTCCATCACATCACGTATTTGAGATACTTTAGTTCAAAAGCACAAAAAATGCCATTTTGGTACTTTTAAGTTTAATTTTCTTAAAAACGTGACATGTGTGATAAAGCAATTTTATTTATGGATTCATTTTCAGCGATAAAAAGTAAGAATCTGTAAGAATCACTTTGTCCAATTCGTGGTCTAAAATCCATGTCGGGCAGTATAATTTACGTAAATATCATTTTTATGGAGATATATTTTTTTATTCTCTTATCGCCTTGTAAAATATTAAACATTAGTAGTGATGATTTAAAGGATTTAAACTTATATCAAGAGAGATTGTAATCATACAATCGACGAATACTCTTCGATTATTATTATCGATCTACCCTCTTAGGATCGTATGTGTATATATGTAGTAGTCATCGACGAAGGAGAGTCGTGAATATGAGAGTCACGATTCTTTTACCTTTCACCGCGATATGATGCTTTAATGCTGGCTATCATTCGAAAGTAACGATTATTGACGCGTCAAAATTAATAATATTCTTGTTAGTATAGCTGTAATGCGATGATTATACGTACACCTAGGATGGTTAACGAAAATATTTTTATAACGTTTGCGGTATATTCGAAAATGGTTGATGATATTTCTGTTGACAACAAGTAATTTTATTAGAGTCATGGAAAGAAAATATTTGTACTTTTTATTTCTTTTAATTGTTATCTGTAATTGGTATTCTGTAAGATATTGCACGTTAATTAGAAGCTGGATAATTGAGACAGATTAAATCCGACAATAGCACATAACAGTTTTGTTACTGAATTCGTAATATTTTCGTAATTAAATTCTCTAAGGCCCGGTTGCACCAACGTTACTTTGCAACGGACGCAGCCAATTTGAAATACGTTAGATTAGATTCTAATCTTGCGACCGCGTTCTGCGTACCATATGTGAATTCGGCTTTAGAGCAGAATGATTTAAAAAAAAATATTTTTTTTTGCCGAGTTCCGTGCAGATACTCAACCGGGACGAATGGGAGTCCCTTTATAGAATATTTTTTGCAAAGTGTTGCCAACTTCGATCGAGCCTTTTGTTTTCTATTATGCCTGGTTTATGCTTCGGTTTTAATCCTAAAATCCTAAAATTCAGCCAATGGAATACAGATTTCCGTTAGGGCTACCAATTAAGACTGGTAGCCCTATTGGCTGAATTTTAAGATTTTAGGATTAAGACCGAAGCATAAACCAAGCATTACTGTATTTGATATATCCATAATACGAAGGTCCCTTCATCCGTCTTGGCCCGCGATCTTTGCGGCATACATTAATTTGATTAAGTGCAAGCGTACATTGTTGGGGGGGGGGGGGGG
>NW_017257572.1:39017-47407 GCF_001594055.1 Mycetomoellerius zeteki | reverse complement strand
GGGGGGGGGGGGGGGAAGAGAGAGACATTTTTTGGACAAAAAAATTGTGTCATTACTAACAACTTTTTGCTCAACTTTACACGATAAATCGTTAATGGCCATTATAGTCTCAGAAATGGAGCCGTTGGCCAAATAAAGATAATGTGTGTGAAGGAAGAAACCTTTTTTTGCCATTCTTTTTGTCATCTTTCTGATACAAATACTCCACTATGCGTCGCGTTGAAATTCAACAAGTGTGACAAGTCTGTTCTTCGAATAATTATATTCTGATTTCTGAACTATAATTCTAAACTAGTGCAACAAGTAAGGTATATTTACACAACTTGCATAAACGTATGCATAAAGAAAATTATCCAATCGCATTTTACGTACATATGTTCTTACGATGTAAATGTTGATTGGATAATTTTTTTTATGCACACGTTTATGCGGTTATGCAAGTTTGTGTGGATATACCTTTAGAGGGTACACCAATTGAGAAGTTGGGGTAAAAAAAGAACAGACTCGATGACAACCGGAAATTCCGGGTCATCCACTTTCGATCGGTCATCGGCGTGTGCGCACGCATCTGACGCATCTTCGTAAGTTCGCAGGGCTCGCAGTGACCGGCTGTCGACGAAAAGAGTGAAGGACACGCGAATCGCGGTAACACGCCTTTGTTTACGCGCGCGACCTACGCGTCAGCGCCGACGGTCCGATGATCGGTCGCGGTCGCGGTCGCGGCTGGTCGCGGCTGGTCGCGGCGCACGGTCGCATGCGTCGCGCGTCGCGCGTCGCGCGTAACGTTCTTATCCACGCGCACCTTCGAAATCGCGATCCGCCGTTGCCATCAGCGCGCCGCGCCGCGTCGCGGCTTCGCACACGCCGTCGCCAGTACAATCTCGCGCGTGCAACCGCGATAATCGCTGCCTCGCGTACGTCGGCCCTGTCGTCTCCGTCTCCGTCAACGACGACGACGACAACAATAGCGAATTTCGTGCAATCTCCGCGTCCTACGCGCGCGGACTCCATCCATCTTGGCGCGCGAGTCTTTACGCGTCCGGCGTTCCGCGTATCGGCGCCGTTGCCACGGATCACGTGATCCTTCGCGGTCGGTAGCTGTGCTTGGACTTGTGTACGAACAGATCGGAGCATCGAACGGATCGATAGGGGTGACGATCGCGCGGAATGGCCAGCACGTCGTTCGATAAGCTCTGACGTCCCCGTGGAATAACGACGACGGCGACGTTTGCATCGACGCCGATTTGGTAAGCTAGGTCATTGCTAAACTACGGCTGTGCTCCATTTAACGTTCGCAACGTTCAGCGTTCGTGAGTATATTATTTCATCTTTGTCATCAAATGTTATGCTGATTCTACAATGAGTCGGTAGTCGGTAGTCCTATGTCTTATCGGTGAAGTTGACCAATAGTCAACTTGTATATGCGACTAATGCTGATTAGCCAACTTCACCGACTATAAGACTAAGCACTAAGATTTCCGATTACAGATTCATTGTAGAATCAGCATTAAACAAGAGGATGAAATAATGCATGCGAGCGTTGCGAACGCACCCTATAATATGAAGCGAGATTATGAAGATAGATGTTAATGTTTCGGATCGTTGACTGATCATCGTTTATGCCATCGGTATCTCGTGCGATTTCGCCTGGCATCATTTAAATTCTGAAAAAATTGATACGAGCATTATTATCCAAGACTTTGTTTACATGTTGTAATATTATCGCCGGAATTTCGTTGCATGTATCAAATTAAGAATCGCCATGTTGATTACGCTAAATACGGAATGCGAAATTAGAAATACAAGTATCTTGTAATATTCGTGACATAAATTGAAGCCTTAATTAATGCCCTCCCCCCCTGTTTTCATCAAATTTTAACTTTAATCTCAATTCAATTTACTCTTGATTTTTTTTTATTATTAGAACTAGAAAAAAATAAAGAATAAGTTGAACCGAAATTAATCTACATTGGCAGAAACAGGCGTAAATCGGCTATTTTTATGGAGACTTCCGAGTTCTATTATTTAAAATGCTTAAATCCACTTAAATATCTATGTGATATTATTGAAAAATATAATTTACACGCACGCATCATGATGTCTATAGTTTTTTCGAGTTGGTTTTACTCTCGACAGAAATTTGTGTCCTTTGAGGAACGTCGCATTTTTTTTCCTGAGGAACGCAATCGTTGTCTCGTAGTTTCTAGTTTCAAGATTAGCCGAGCATTGACTCCTCTATAGAAACCACGTGTTAATTCGCGTTCGTCGAGTCACATTTCTTCTGCCACGTTCTATGAATTCGTAAACGTGGCGTGTGTCAAGTATTTTTAAGCGTTTCTCATTATGCATATCCGTTGATCAATTACCGTAATGGAATGCACGGATCGCTGAAAGAAACAAACACGCTAAATATTTCAGTATTACGCGTATCTCACGCGCGCGCGCGTATGCGTAGTCTCCTTGAGTTTCTACGTAGAAGTGCAGAGACGGCGGCCACCGGAAGTACAGACTGCTGATAGCGGAACTCACGCTGAAATAGAGACTGCGAACGCGGAGTACAGTCTCGTGAAGAAGTTGAGCTCTTTATAATCGAACTTTGACCTAGCGACTTTGATCAAAATCTTATCAATTTCTTTCGATTTTATGATTTCCGTCATTTTCTTCAGATATTTTATAAACGTTTCAAAAGTTTTATTCATACTATATATTCTGCTTAAATTCAATTATTTATAAGTTATTTGGATATTTCAAGAAATAGACAATGATTATCGTAAACGTTTTTATTCAATTTATCACCACGTCGAGCGTAAGGGAATATTCAAAGGAATATTTATGTATTTTCTATACTTTGACAAACATAATTTTTATTTACATAGATATGTAAAAAGAAACGGTGAGAAGCGGGATATGTTACATTGATTGAATTACGCTTACGGCTAACATCTCGTTAGACATGAGATACCATAATTATACATTATGTTCTCCAGACAATACATATACACTTTGTTTTGCCCTTTATCACAAACGGGTTTAATACCAGCGAGATAGAAACGCTTGCACGATGTAACTGGAACGTCAATCGTAACCGCAAATGACGGAGTCTCGTAGTCCGCCATTAGAAATATCACAGTATGATTACGTATTACGTATATACGCGTACGCGTGTACGGTGCGTATATACGCAGATGAAAAGAAACGCAACACCTTATCCCGCGGGTTCGAGGTAACTCTCGCGTCTGACAGAGACGAATTGTGCCATTAGGCTTTAGCAAAATGACACTTTATCGTAACGAGCCGCGGAATCGTCCCTTTGTCAAAACGAAGGCATATGGGTCCAATCATCTACATCGGATTGAAACAATCAAACGAGTAGGTATCGTATTAATGGACTTTGCGCGTTTGCGGTCATTAATATCTAAAAATGTGGGTACACGCTGAGAAAATTTTTGATTGAAAATGGATAAACCAGAAGATTCTGATCATATATCATCAATTAGTTGTTGGAATTAGAATTTTGACTGATTTCAATTAGAATTACAATAGGTTTAATCAGAAAACTCTGATTTATCCAAGCATTTTCAACCAAAGTTTAATTAATATTTCTTTATTGCCGGGTCATATTACAGCCATACGCTGACTTGTAAGGCCGGGAGCTGAAAGTTATCCGTGCTATATTTAACATAAAAAAAATAGTTACGTAACAACGCAGAAACTTCTTAACAGCTTGTTATCGCGTATAATAAACGGTTAGAAAAATATAGCTTCGTACGCGGTGCGCGTTGCGAACACGTGAGTGCCTCTGAGATACCGAGAACGCTTTTACGTTCGCGCCGTATCTGATTCTTGGACGTGCAACGTATTCTGCAACGTATCTCGCCGATCGAATGTCTGCTTCCGATCAAACGAAAACAATCGTTGCGAACAAAGCGCCTGCCGATCGGTGAGGCGCGTATCGATCGTCACGAGGTTCGGCATCGGAGCTCCGGCTCAATGTGCGCATTCATAATCGTCGAGTCGATCGGAGGCGGACGCCTCCGAGTGCCTCGATGCTTAACGAGGCGACGCGGGTTGCATCGTCGCCAACGCGTTCCTCTCGTCTTCGTCGTCTTGGTCCTTATCCTATCCCGCGACCGTCGTCTTTGCGAAACAATACGGCGATCGTTAGCTTTTCTACGAGCGGCTTTACGGGCGCGAACACCCGGTCGTTAGAATCCAGCTCGATGCTCTATCGCGGCCTCGGCCACACGCTGTATCGAAGTAGTGAGCAGATAAGATAGCGCGGGCCGGTTATCGGACTCGCTTACTTGGTTCACCTGCGAGTCCGAGGTACTCTTATCTCAGCCTTTTATCTCTGACCTCTGCTCCGCCGCTTGATATCGCGCCACGTTTACGGCGCAGCCACGAAACGTCCGCGGTCGTATGCACGCCGACGATACCTATAATGTCTACATTGCGATGGTGCGTCCGTACTCGCACGTCCATTCCTTTGGATACGTTTCCCGCTATCCGTCCATTTCATTTTTTCTCTCGGATTTCTCGATCGTCCTCGATCGTCCCCCGTCTTGTGTTCCCCGATACGACGCGTGAAGGTGAACGACTGGCGTGACTTTTTGGCATCGAGTATATAGTTGATAAGATATTGGATGACATCACGATATTTTTTTCCATCTGCAAAGAACAGATCTATATTTCCAAGCGTCGCTCAGAATATACCGAAATAAATAACTGTCGCTGCGCGCACAAGTCGCGAGACGTTCGGCTATTTTTATTTAATCCACTTCCGCTGCGAAAAACAAATAGAGTTACGTGTATAGAGCGTTTGATGAAATGAAAGAAGTGGCACGAGTTCTTTTTCATCTTGCAAACTCGTTTACATTTTATAAGTGAATTCAAAATCACCTCGGTAAAGTATACACCTGCGTATGGTCTAAACGAGCTGTTGCACTTCTCTTAACAGCTCAGCGTGACTTTTGATACTTTTTTAGGGCTTCTCCCGATTGCGAGCCTACAGGTAGCATACCTCTCGCCCCAATTTTCAGAATCGCTTTCATGCCATCGTCCTACGGCCGCTCTTTCGCGCCTGATGTTTCTCGTCTTTCTCTTTTATACTACCTCTCTTCTCTAACTCCCCCCCCTCTCTCTCTACTCTTTTTTTTTAAAGCCTGTCTTCGTTCCACGAAGATGCGATCTTGTCCACCGACCACGCCTTCGCGGCGTACCGCGTCGTGCGTCGATCTTGTTGCGAGTCCCCTTCGTCCGCCATCTCTTCTCTCTTCCTGCCGTAGGTGAGAAAGAAGGGAAAAACGAAGGTCGAGAGGCACGGTTCCATGGCCTCCTTGGGGAGGCTGCACTCGCGATGCTCGGTGGCGGCTTCAAGTTCTTAGCCGGCTTCTTGGTCGTTACTTGTAAAATAAATCTCGTTTCGTTGCCGATGATCGTCTATCCCCCTCGTTCCTAGTCCCCCTCGTTATCTCCCTCCAGCTGGATGGCACTTCCGTCACCATCTCCGTGACGTTCCTCGTCGTGCATCGGTGCCTCGCAAAAAATCGGCTGCGCTCGGGCGGAACGTCATAACCGTGTGTTACCCCGCATGCTTTTCTTAGCGGCCACGATGATTTCTCGCACGTTCCTCCTCTTCGCGACACATCGCGCTACATCTACGTTTGCCATTTCTCTGATTTTCGGTCGGAGAGCTTTCTGAAAAAAATCTCTTCGAAAAAATTTCCGGTTAACCGCTCAGAAGAATGATCTTTTTTTAAGTGCGCGATTTTTATCTAATTTTTTTTGAAAGATATTTTCGACAGAAGGATCAGATTTGATAACCTTTTAGAGGACGCGCTATAAAAGTTTTAATTTCGGCAATTTCGATATTAATTTTTGTTTTGCGGCAAGATAATGGAATCTCCGGAAGGAGAACCGTCGATCTCGAGTGGAACACTACACTGAAAAAAGAGTTTGGTAATAGCTACTAAATGTTTAGTGAAATAATGCCAATTAATTGTTTGGTCGATACAACTAAAAATTATTTTACTTTCCTAAATATTTAGTAAGTGTTATCAAACGGTTATTATTTAATAATACACTGTAAAAAATAAACTTTTAACTTATAGTCGTATAGTGGACTTTCTGAGACATGCAAAAATGTTAAAATTGACACAAAAGTATTATTTTTAACATTTTTGCATATCTCAGAAAGTCCACTGTACGACTATAAATTAAAATTAACATTTTATTTTTTACAGTGTACTTACTAAATATTTACGAAAATATTTAAAATAATTTTTAGTCATATTAATCAAATATTTAATTAGCATTATTTCATTAAACATTTGACAGCTATTATCAAATTCTTTTTTCAGTATAGTCAAAAGATTTCATCATGTGAGCGTTTATTTCTTTCATTCTTGGTAAATTTGGTTGCAATTATATAATTTGATTGCAATTATCATTTTCGGAAATTTTCTGAATAATAACATTTGTCTATCGTTCCATCAATGATATACACGATATGAATGAACGCTATACGTGTCTGCGACTCACCAATTTTATGATAATAGCCGATAATGAAACGCGATCACGATCGAAATGCCGTAGAAGCGCAAAATAGTTCCGCTATCGCGAGGTTTTTATCACGAGGTCGCTTATTTCTGTGCGTCATTACCGCGATAGTCGCGCATTGCAACAAAGCTTATCAAAGCCCCAGGAAATGCAACTAACACATGACAAAGAAAGATTTGCGATTATGAGTCGTTTCTGAAATAGTTCGCGGTTAATTCATTGGACGTAGACGTGCTGTGAGGTTGTACTCATCTTGAAAGAAAATTGCAGTTTTTGACACTTGACATATTTACATTTTATTTATGTATAAGAAATGTTCGCGTTTTATCATAATTTTATTTTATATATGTATATATATATATATAAGGTTGTCAAATATCTCCCTTCCGCTTTATTGCTCTTTAAAAAGTGTTACAGTGATCGGATTTAGTTCAAATATGCGCCGTTTTGTTCGATAATCTGTTTCCATCTAGACGGCAACTTCATAATACCCCCCTCGTAGAAGCCCCCCTCCTTACTTGCGAAGAACTCGGACAGCCACTTTTCACAATCCTGTATTGAGTTCAACTTTACACCACCAAGGGCGTTCGCCATGGACAAGAACAGGTGGTAATCACTTGGCGCTATGTCCGGGCTATATGGTGGATGCGATAAAACCTCCCATCCGAGCTCCCGTAGCTTCTGACGAGTCATCAACGAAATAGCGCGAATTTCGGCGTTAGTGAACTCCATGTTTACACGTCTATAACTGTTGAACGCAATATCCAAACTAATCATGCATAGCGTCGTTTTGTAGGTTATGTCAAGACCTTTGAAATGGTGTATAGTATTGCCAGATACGACCTCTGTAGCGCTTTGTACATAGCCGCGAAATTCAAAAGACAAAAAAGCGGAAGGGAGATATTTGACAACCTAATATAAAATAACAATTTTGCTGTCTTGCACTATAAATTTGTTTACGCTCTTAAATTAAATCGAAGAAACTATCCTTTAATTAAAAACATGCTTCTTTTTATTTTGCATTTCTAAACGCTGACAATTCTTTCTTAAATTGCAGCGAGTCGCGCGGTTCCTTTTTTTTTCTCTCGCGGTTCTTGTCGAACACTTTTCGTACACCGTGCTACCCATGGTTAAGTTCACCCTTTCCTCTCTTTCTCTCGCTTTTTCTCTCCTTTAGTTGACGAAGAGTATATACGGCCGCGTGCAGCGTGTGTATGTGTATGGCATGTATGGCGGGCGGCAAACAAGAGGGCAGGTGGAAGGTTGTGCAACCTGTTGCTCCGTTGCTGGGACGAGAGCGAACAGTAGGATGAGTTCGCTCGGGTTTGGTTGCAGGTCGGCATGAGACGGCACACCGGAGGAACATTCCGCCCGTGGGTATAGCAATCACAATGGGGCGAGTCTCCTTCCGCGCGTATATATAGGTACGCACATGTGTATGTGCACGCGCTCTTTCTCTCTCTACTCTCTTGGTACGTACGTCGCTCTTGCTTCTTCTCTTCTTCCCTCTTTTCCCTGCTCGGTTCATCTCGTCCTCCTCGTCTCCTTCCGCCGCTCCGTTCGTTGTTGTACCCTCTTCCCGAGCCATCTTCTCCACCCTCCTTCTTCTTGGACATCGCGCCCTCGGGACACGATCCCGATCTGACGTGATTTGCATAATTCCAGTATCCCCGCCCAGGCGTTCAGCTGCTCAATTATTAGCTGGAATTTAAGACGTGTTTAAGAAAATAACTCGACCCGGCCGCTTTTTGCTTCTGTCGATTTGCGAAGTGCCTCGCATCGTCTCATCTCGTCTCGTCCCGTCCCGTCCCGTCCCGTCCCGTCCCGTCCCG
>NW_017257572.1:0-38953 GCF_001594055.1 Mycetomoellerius zeteki | reverse complement strand
TCCCGTCCCGTCCCGTTCTGTCTCGCGCGATGTCGTGTTGCGCGCGGTGGACCGAAGTTTATCGACGCCCGAAAAGTGAATCTTTTTTCATACCTGCGCTCGTGCATCTTCATACGGCTGCAGCACGGGGCATTTATCGAGGGGCCTATCAAGCGGCCTGAGGAATTCGCTTCCTCCGGGACTTTATGTGGAATTAGATTGGCTCCATTGCCGGGCTATGAAATTTCGTCTCGATGCAAAGGGAAGGAATTCATAACGGCCTTGGAATTTCTTAATAATTCATAATGATGAGATTGCAATAAATCTTAATTTACACATTGCAGTTATCATGGATAGTATATGTATGTAGTAGCTTAACTTTAGATCTTAAATTGATTCTGAAACGTACACGTAACGAACATAGATAATAATTGTAAAAAGTTTCAAGATAACGGTAGGAGATTGAATTGCTAATTAGTAATGTAATTCACGTTGTAATAGCGAATCGTTGATTAGTTTAATTATCATTCATTGTCAACAGGTAAAACGTTGCTAGTCACAACGTTATCAGAGAACATGTTTTTATCAACTAAACCGATATGGTAACGAAGTCTACTGCACCTATGGACATCCTGCTCCGCATTTTCCGCCTTACATTCACTACTCGCTGTCGAATAACAATCTATCGATCTCTAATAGGTCGCTCTTGATTTAAACGTTTACGGTTCATTGCATTCGAACAACTGTATCATTGGGAAAAGATTTACGGCTGACGTTAAATTTTTTAACGGATAACACGCGTGCGTACGAATTATATTTATAGCCATGACGTTTCACCTACGAGATTCAATTTAAAATCGGAATTTTATTAAAGAGAACGGTACGCAGCTTCCGCTCAACTGATTCAACAGTAACTGTTTCATACAGCTTCATGCTATCACCTCTCATTATCTCTCTTCGCGTACCTGAATCTAACTATCGTCATTTCATCTCTCTTCCTTCCTCCACCAGTACCTGCGGTGCGTCGGCGTGGTTACCGATATCATCAACGTCGTACGCCGTTATATTGCGTCCGTTTCTTTGCGTTCTTATCCACCTTTGCTATCGCGCTTTCCACGTTCGTATTCCTTTATTTTGTAAAGTACACGTTCGCATAAAAACGCCACGGTGGCAGGATCTTTTGGGTAGAATATATCGGCAACGTTTTCGCCTTCTCGCATGTCCCTCTGATGCTCTCTCGTATATTCTCCCCTCTCTCTTGTTTGTCCGGAATGTGCTTCATCGTGGGCCTTATGCACTCACCAATTTCGTTGATTAAAGCGCGCACTCATCGCTGATATCTTCCGTTAATCTCGCCATCGGTCCGGATGCGCCGCGAATCGTATCTCATGCTCTCGATGTGTGTCTCTGGCCTCCGGGAGATGAATCGGATGCAACGCGTTAGGGCGCATTCTCACTGACCAGTCAGCCGCGAAGTGTGGCCGTACGTAATGCCCCGATCCATCGACACGTCCTCCATAATCCGCTTTATCGCCACCTGCCTGGAAACTTGACAGTTCGTTTATCTCTTGTGTGAGTGAGGCAAACTGTTTCGTTAGCTATTGATGTGATGTACATACATATGTATGTGTATCATATCGTTTGTGTTATAAAAAATAGATTTACCAATAATTAAATTTGAAAAATAATAAATCTTTGTATAGGTAAAAGAACGCGAGATATACACGCATGTTTGGGGCATTACGTGCATATACGCGTACCTATTCTGTAATACAGAAATGTTTCTATTCGAGTGTAATAAAATTAAACAGCAATCAGAAATTCGGTTTTTAAACAATTTGTAAATATATATATATATATATATACATACATATATATATCGATATATAGGTATATATATTGATCGATTTCATTTTTAGACGTTTTTCGAAGTGACTGCACAAGATTTATCATGTTGGTGTTACATCTCTATAGATATGCGTGAACGCAACAATTGTTTTTGAAAAATAATAAATTAGAATTAAATTACCATAGATTTATTTTAATCTAAATTTTTCTGTGATGTTTATTTTAATAAAAAAATTTCAAAATTGATTCCGCGGCATTTTCTATACTTGATTTGTATCTTTGGACACGATATAATTTTGATGCAAAAACGCCATAATCCATCAAAATCGAAGTGGATCTAACTAGCGAAATCGGTGTAAACGCACCCTTATGCCGACGGCGGTGCAAGAAGCAGAGCCGACAGGGCGAGGCGCATCGGCATTGCTCTCTTTAAAGTCGTTGGGCGTTCACCCCGACCTCGCCAGCCCGGTGCAACTGGTTCGAATGCATATTGCTTAGTGCAAAGGTGCACTACTGGTAGCAAGCCTCCTGTTCCTCTCTCCCGTTCTCGAGCTGCCTCTCTCGCGCGCGTTCACCTAATGGAGCTCGCACGGCGACACGCACAACGCTTAGACTACATCGTGGCAAGCTGCTCGAGCATTTTGACATTTACTGCCTAGCCGCTACCGCTTGGCACTTTCGCAGAAACGATGAAGTATCGGCGAATAAAATATTACAGACAGCCAGCAGCGGGAGGAACATCGAATTATTGGGAACCGGAAGTTTATGAGACTCTCGTCTAGGATTTACGACTTACGAAGTGGAAAGGAATATGGCATTTTTTCCGTTGTATTATTGTGAGACTTGATAAAACCTTGCTGTTTGATCAAATGAAAAGCGTACTCTTTTTATCTCCATTGCAGCTAAATCGCATGTGGACCAAGATTCTCTTTCTTATTCGTGATCGTTATATTTAATGCGTTCTTTTCGTGCGCCGAATCGTCGACGCGCGAATTACCAAACGGATAATTTATCCTCATGTTAGCAGATTTATGAACGCGCGCGATCCCGTGTTCTCAATCTCTTCCCTCCTCGTAGCATTGTAATGCGGATTAGTTCGCGATCTCCCTTATTCGCAGTATCCATAAATGCATGTACTTGTTATTTATGCCGGCTGGTTCATGCAAGCGTAATTATGTTATCTTCATCCGATGAGTAACGGCTGTTGCTTTACCCCGCTTTTATACGCCGCTTATCGTGTATAAAGTGCACGAAAATATATTGGTAAAGGGTTAAAATTTCATGATTCACGTCCGTAGACGCGCGGCAGACGTCTAGATACTCATACTCTTTGGCGAAAGTGATAAGAGATATACCTGATCCATTGCAAATAAGCTATTATCATCCATTTTATCTTATCGTATATGTTGTTATTATTGTCATAAATATTAAACGTTTTATAGGGATAATTTGGAGCTGTTTTTTTAAATTTTCTAAATTTCGTCGTATGCGAATTCTTTGCAAAAATATTTTAGCATATGTCTGCACGGAAAGAACGATTTCACTGAAATATTTAAAAATTTAGCTGCAGATCTGAAAATAATTTCGTTGTACTATCAAAATAATTACGTAGGAATATTAAGCATGACGAGCGATGTTACGAAAAGTTTTTACATTCTAGCAATCAGGTTGAGTATCCTACATAATTATTTTGATGGTCCAACAAAATTATTTTCAGGTCTGTATCTAGCTAAATTTTTAGATACTTGAAAAAATCCATCTTTTCTGTGTAGTTGTTTAAGTTTTCATTAAATCTTTGCAAATATCTTGGTTTTTATCTTTTATTTTTTTATTAAAAACTTTCTATTGACAAGGAAACTTTCGTATCGCGACTCGACCGATGACTTTCTGGAATAGGAACCTTTTGAACAAAGAGCTTTGGCCTTCGTTTAAAATAAATTTTCTTATCTACGTGTCGCAGCTCGCATCGTGCAGAGAGCATATGGTACTTTTCTGATTACGCAGTCGCTACAATTTCTTAGTTTACCCTTTCCCGCTAATGGATACAAAGGGATAACGTGACAAACTAAACGCCGCCACTGTGGATTATCGCATAACAGAAGCAAGAAAGAAGGTTGGGTGACCATTAATGGCGCAATACCGCTGATAGGGCTCGTTTTTTGTTTTATCGATACAATTGCATACCCGACAACGCGAAACAACCTCGTGCGCGTAATGAATACTCTCGAACGTATGCGGCGGCCATTGATGTGGGTTGATAAAACCGGTATTGATTTTCCATCTATGGCTAACGTACTGATTTGACATGAGATCAATGAAAAAGTCTATTTAATGACTCTAGTTGTGCGGCAATGGCGCCAATGCGATTTTAAATTGTACTGTTTGAACAGCATATATTTTGTATTTACCAATATGATTAACCATTATAAAATTATTACTATAATCATTAGTTATTATCTTTTCTCATAGCTTAATTTAATGGAATTTGTAGGCCGTTTTCTGTTACATCTATGTATATCTAGACTGGCTGTTTTGCCATCATGTTTGAAAGTAGCACCATATTTAAATTCACGTACTTTCACGTATATAAATCACACGCACAGTCACTGTTTTCACATAACATACTCGTATAGTCATACATGGTCCACTCACACTGTTAAATCTATAATGTCAAATTTAACCTAATGTGGGTCGCTACTGCTCCTACTAAATTTTACTAAAACGATAATTAAATTTGATACTATATCGTATCAAGTTGACACCGTATAGTGTCAAATATAACTATTATTTTAGTATAAAATAACGATATGATTGAGTAGGAGCAGTGGCGACTCACATTAACTCACGTTGTAAGTTAAATTTGACACTATAGATTTAACACAGATCACATGGTATATGTGACAGACAGGACGCTTGCATTGCATGTGTGAACTAAAACAGGACAGCTCGAAATCAGATTCATTTCTTTCTATCACATGAGAACTAGTAGGTAGTAAGTATAAAAGTCTGTGAATCTATTACAATAGCGTATCAAAAATTATTAAGTGCAATTCATGAAATCAATCTTAGATCAGGAGACATAAAACTCATATGAATTTTGAAATTTGAATTTTGAAAAAATATATGAAAAAATGAGTTGTTATTGGTTTGATCGTTTTTCCTTACATGTTCAGCTGATCGTCATTAATATGACCGTTCCAACGCACACGTGTGAGTCGCTCGCGCGCAAGATCGGTACATGAGGGCATAAATGGTCGGCCGTGCATGCCTGGAGCGATGGCGATGGTTTTTCTGGCCTGGAAGGTCCAAAAGAAGTTTGCCGCAATTAACGACTCCGTGAATTTACATACGTCGGCGATCGGCGGGGATAAATGGCCAGAAGTCGCGCTGCATGGTAAACGGGGACTAAGAGCGCGGGATAAATAATCGCATGTATCGTTGGTCGTTGGTGAAAAAAGAGTAAATGTTCATTTATTGCGCTGATTTCGTGGCTTCATTCAGAAATTGATTCTGGCTCATTTTGTGTTCAAAAGTTGTACAATGTCGTGATGATTAACGTTCTCAATATCAGTTCAGATAAAAACAAGCATATATAGGTACGAGCGGTAATGGTTTGTTTTTAAAGTTATAATCCGCTTTCGCAATCCTGTCACGTAGTTAATTCATTTATCGCATAAAATTCGACGAATACGAATTATCGTTATCGAAGAAAACATTTTATGGTTTCGATAGACATTCTATGGTTCCTCTCCCGCCGTCGTACGGTTTTGTACGTCCGTCAACGTCGGTCGGCGAGCAAAAAGGAAATCGGCAACAAGAAGAGAATCGTGTATACCAATCGGCGAAGCACGTCGATGCTTCGGACCAAGAGTAAGGGACCACCTTGCCGCAGGGGTTGAGAAAGAGACCCGAGAAGTTACCTTACGGAATGGTGTACGTCTACCTACCGCGCTCGAGCTGATTGCGAAAATAAACATTCATTATTGTAATTACTTTCTGCGACGTGGCCGTGCTGAGGGAGCAACCGCGATCTCGGAGTCTGCGAGGGAACGAGAGGAACGAGAGGAAGAGAGAGAGAGAGAGAGAGAGAGAGAGAGAGAGAGAGAGAAAGGAAACGTAATAAGAGAGAGAAAGAGAGAAAGAGAGGGTGATAGCAAAAGGGGAGAGCAGTGCGAGACGAAGACAGAGTCGCGTATATCTGTAACGAGAGTTTCATTGACGTAGTCGTCGTATCCGTGGCGGGTTAATTACAAAGTCGAACCGACGATTCCTTCATTAGCGAAAAGGAATCGCTCGAACCCGCGGCTGAACGAGACGAATCCTTCTCGTTTACATCCGCGCGTTGCCGTTGTTCATGGGGCCGCCCGGGACGTGTATCTTCCTCGTGAGGGACAAGAATAAATGAAAAAAAAAAAAGAGGCGGAGAGGAAGCTAAACGCGCGCTGAGAATGGAGCGGGTTTCGCGTGATCGATCTGCGATCCATCTTCGGTTGTCCTCGCGCAGGAAGAAAGTCGCATAATTTAGTACGCTCATATGAACACGCGTGTGCGTATGACGCATGGTAAAAGTGGCTCTCATGAACGATAAATATGGGGATGGGATGAACACAAAGACAGAGGAAAAGAGAGAAAGAGGGAGAGAGGGCAAGTGCGTCGACCTTCAAGCGACATTCTTTTAGCTGGGTATAATCGAGATCGACTTTCTGTGCAATTAAAAAGATGGCCATCGAGCAACGTGCGATAAACTGTATTTTTTAACCTTGTCTGTAACCTTTTTTGTGCCTTACACGGAGAGAATTTTCTTTTAAAATTTACCTTGAAAATATGGTAATTGTGGTACAATACAATATTTTAAAGATTTTTACCACGCACTTCAGTGAAATTGATCAAACTTATTTTATACTTTATTGTAGTTTTATTAATGAATGAGAGAGATTTACATTAAAAAATTCTTCGAAATACAATGTTGTCCCACGACTGTCATATTTTCAGGGTAAATTCTAAGAAAAAATTCTCCGTGTACAGATTAATCCTGTAATATAGATACAATTTATCGAAATGAGATAAATATCTCGTTAGAAAATTTTTTAAGCATAAACATAATATCTATAAATGCATATAAATGTATGTCATGTATGGAAAAAGGAAGGAAGCAACTTGAAAACTGCATTTAAATTCGAAAAAATAAAATTAGGTAACAATAAGTCGCATTTTTTTAATTGTGGCAGCGTTATTTTTAGAAAGCGTCGTTTTCGGGGAGGAAATGTGTATTCGAAAAAGATGCGGAGCTAATTAAGGAGAGCTAATGTCGTGAATTAATTATCATTTGTGGGCTCTATGTTCGTATTATACTTTTAATCTCGGCTCGCGTCGGGACCCCGACCTCGCACCACGGCGCGCACGCGTGTCGTTTCCGTTCATAAAATGTTGGTCGTGTGGTAATATTTCACGCCTGCCCACGCGCGTGCCCTTACGTCGAAGGGAGATCCGGACGGCGGAGTATGGGCGAGGGCTAAGGTGGCAGGGTCGACGAGGAGGTTCTTCCGCGGTCTTCCCGTCGCTTACCGCAGGTGCATTTACTCGGGAAGTTGCAGTTCCCGTTTGCGTTTGCGCTCGTTCGCGCGAAATGGCCGTAATATCGTACGGTCATGCTTGCATTTAATACGCCAGCGGACAGGCTACACAGAGCCATGTTTGTGGCCGGTGTCGTATGTACGTCTGGCTGTTGGGGTTCAATGTTGCCGTCCATGTAAACGGCGCGGCGTATCCTCGAAACACGATCGCGCTCCACGAATTTTCACGATAAAGAACGCGCCGTCGCTTCGAAATATCCTTGTGCAAATATTACCTTCAAATCTTTCCCTGTCCGACAATTAGTAAGTGATAAGCCGTAATAATACGATTTATGTCGATGTAATTGCGCCTTATAATGCAGAACGTAAAAGCATAGACTCCTTCTACGACAGTATAGCTTTCAAGGATAAAATTTACGACGGAATTAACGATGCAAGTTTATTCTCATCTGATACATTACATCTATCCTGTCTTTCTTTTATTGTATCAAAGATTGCTAATTAGTAACGACTGCTTAAGCCTTACCGATAGAATCTATCGTCGCGGTGGATGTTATGTCAGTGATAGATGCGACGGAAGCGTAATCTTAATTTCAAGTGAGGTTTTACTTTTTATGGAATCCGATGATCGCATCTCTGTGGCGCTCTCAATGCAGCAATTACTCGCAACATTCCCGTAACTAATCGTATTGGCACGCATATATTGTGGATTCAGAGGCAGCGACTGCTGGTAGCGGTAGACTGGTGCAACTGCATTCTCCAGTGTCTGAACGAAAAGAACACGCGTGCCAAATGGGAGCCTCCGCAAAATAATTTTTCTTGCATCTCTGACACTTTCGGTTCAATACCTTTTCGATTGGATATCAGTTCGAAATGCTCGCGAGCAGAATAATGCGACGCTTGTGGGTGGTAATGTCTGTTAAAAGGAAATCTGTATCAGAGTGTTTGGAGTGCGCCGATGCAAAAAGTATTTACCAAGTAGTCGTACCGGTTGCGCGCTGTGCTACTGCAACACAGACTGTTGTTGAACTTGCATTCTGTAGTTATCAATGCAATAAAACGCTATTTATCATTTTTAAAAGTATATCCGCATACTTCCTTTTCAAATCAATACACCGATTACAAGAGAGAGAATAAATGTATTATTTAAGAAAGATACATTTCTTATAAATAGCAGGTAATATTACGTAACATTTGGTAAAACAATTTTTCTCTTTCATATAAAGGTTTAAAAAGATGTCCAATTATTTAACGTGCTTCTTCGTCAGAATTTTCTTGCCGATTATGTAACGTTGATCGCGCGCTGCTGCCAGACGCGAAATATCGTCGAGCGAGTTGTAGAGAGGCGATTTATCGCACACGGCCTGGTAAATCAACGCGCGTCGAAGATAAACGAATGTTTGCATTGTCTCCTAGCATGCGCGTAAATGTTTCTCACACCGCGGTAGGAATACGAGTTAGGTTCGCGTGCACGCCCACGCACACGCGTTTGCCGCGTGCGCGCTAATATACACATAGAGGAAGATACAGTGAAAAAGAGAGAGGGAGAGAGAGAATCTGCGAGATTCGCACGATACCGATTTCATGTACGCCGGCAATCGTACAGATCGTGGCAATTAATCTCGCCGTGAACGGCCCGCGCTCGAGTTTCACGAGAAGAAATTTACATCGGCGCTCGCATTAATCGCTCGCTCTTATGCTCGCCGTTTACGCGTCCGTCCGCAGAGATCATAAGAGATCGATAAGGAAATTGCTATTGTAATTAGTGCTGCCAGTGCTGCCAGTGCTGCCAGTGCTGCAGTAACCCAATGACGATTTATGCGTGTTTTCGGGCGAACGGCAATTAGCTGCTGCCGCAATACAATGCAGCGGAACGCAGCGCTGCCCACCGAATAGCCGTCGTGTGCGAATCGCTTCGACTGTGATTTGCATGCAACGTTAATCTCGCGGACTGGCGCACCCGTATGATCGCGCAGTCTAGCTCTAATGTACCGGTAACGTTTAGCTTCTGATAGTTGTCTAATTAATTGGAATGTTCGGTGGTAAATAGTCACGCGTTGCGATACACGCTGTCTTAGCGTACGCTATCCGACAGACATTCACATATTAATGGCCAACGCGGTGCATAAATCAACCGTTTCGATTTGTCTCGCGCGGGGTTTATCAAATGTTTGTAATTATTGTCCTTACTGAATGACGACCGCTATAATTCTTCTACTATTTGTTCATTAATCACCGCGCGCGAGCTCGACGATAGGTAATAGGTAGATAGATTTGTGAAACTTCGAACAACCTTGTCGAGGTTTGTTAGTTAATGAGTTTAATTAGCACGTAACTGTATGAATTATCTGCAATACGTTATCGAATTCTGTCAGGATGTGTCACAAATATTCGTTTGATGTTAAATATTTTTCCGTGATTTATATCGACAGTATTTATCTAATTATTTATTATAATGAAGTACACAGAGTACAATTATACTCATTTATTTTGTCATATATGTCCAATTAAAGATTTCAATTTAGCATCAAATCCTTAACAGTGTCCACCGATTATGAAGCATCATGATATACGTGATTGGATAATTAAATAACCTATCGTATATTAATTAACATCTGCAACTCTTTTATCTTCTTAACTATTTCTGTATCGTAAAGCGTGGGATAGAAATAAAATTTCACATCGATGATGCGACGTAGTTGCTTGTAAAGTTGACTCTCTGGGACTTGTACAATTAATTACGACAAGATGTGCTAAGTATCTGTGAAGTGATAGTACATCCATGTCTCTAATAATTGGTCGCTTCCACACATTAACCACACGTAATGTTTCATTACAACACCGTTTGTCGTATAGGTATATAGATAATATGATATTTTTTAACAGATCTTGTTGAATTGATTTAGAAATTTTTTGATATATAAATATATAAACTCTCTTATATGAATTTTATTTCTACTACGTACAATCTTATAAATTATAAAATATAAGATATAAAAACTTTATATATATATAAAATAATTATTTATATTCTATATTATATGAAATTATTTTTTTCTTTAATTTATACACATTTAAACATACATATACATATAAAAGAATGATTTTATGAAATGAAAAATATTAAAATTGTCCTCTCTCTTCTCAATACGAAATGATTTACACAATTTTAACTTTCTAATTCGACTGGTATATTTGTACACTTATGTACCACTTGATCCTTAGATATCAGAATACCGACTTTAAAAGATACGCCATGCGGCCGTAATGAAGGCGCGTTTTAGCGTTCACGCTGTACATCGTTAACCGCCTCGTTAATTAACCGCTCGGAAATCCAACGACATCAGGGCAATTATTTATTGGTCCATTTGAACGGAACCTTTGTAGAACCTTACGTTGTTACCATGTACCGGCGGCGTATAAACGCAGTAAGAAAAATCTTCTTTTTCTCTTCCTTTTACTATTTGTGGATTATACATTGGTGGATATACTACTTTGAATCTCTCGAAGCTTTAAAACGAATATACATATACAGTAGTAAACACGTTTATAGCGATTCTGTATGTCTCCATCGTCGAGCGACTCCACTTTTTGCGAGTTGCACCGATAACGAGCGCTATTTATTTCTCTCAAGCCATTAGCGCCCTGCGAGCCATTTCTGCTCAGTTTCGAACGAGTTACGCGACTGGTGAGCGATGCATCCGGTCTTCGTAGATCGGAAACGATCTTCCGAGATTCGATCTTCACGCATTCTCGGGCCCCTCCCTCCTTGTTCTCCATCAAGTCCACTTACTTCGTTCATCTTTTGCTCATCCTTCCTTTCTTTCTCTTTTCTCGTTTCGCGTGCGGCCAAGATCACAGTCACGTATCTTGTGCCATCTTTCTCTCAGCAAATCGCTATCGATCGCGATCGCGGTCGTGTAAGAACATTACGTTGAAATTGCGCTATTCGTTTGACCCCGCTTCGTTGCGTCTCGATTTCGATCCGTTCTCCTCTTGTTGGCGCGGATCGACTCGTCTGAAGCCTCGATGCATCTTCGTGGCCCGATTTTCATAGGGAAATTGCGTTAACCTTTCGCAGAGGTTAAATCGGACGATTGCCTCGAGTCACTCGATCCTCCTCCACTTTTCGCGCTCGTACCATCACCGCGAACGCGAGCATGCAATCTTTTCACAACTCGTTACGACGACAGCGCGAATATATGCTTCCCGTTACTTCCACGATTCACCGTGCACTCATGCTTGAATCATTAGTTAGCAAACCGAGTGCTGTGGACACTTTGTTAAATTTGCCAGCAGAAACATTCCTCAGATTGCACTATAAGATTCTCTTGCGTAAGTTGAATAAATTATTTGAAGTATTCAGTAATTTATTAGAAATGATAAAATTCAAGATTAATAAATATGCATATTGCCATTTTGCTACACATTAAGATTATATTAATATGAAACAAGCTTGTCAAATTAATATTGATGATTTCCTACCTCATTTATCTTGCTCTGTTAAGTTTCTATAAAAAAAGGTTTATCTCCAGATTTTAATATAATTAATATATGAATGTATGGAGTATTTTTTTGTACGCCATATAAAATTGGAGCGACAGGAAGGGAAAAGAACGGTCGATTTGAATTGGTCGGTGACGTCAAATGAGCATAGTTATTTTCAGAGAAACCAGCGAGGAGAGAGGAGCGAGGTCGAGTCGCATGCGATGAGTTCGGGTCAGCTCGCTTTGCTCGCACGACTCACCCACGCCATTTCCTTTTTCTTGGCTGCGACCCAACGAATGTTGCCGCCACTTCGAAACTTGGCAAAGTCATTTTCGATAAAGCTCCTCTGAGGAAACTTCACAAAGTTTTCGCTCGTCTTTTATGCATTTTGTTGAAATCGTGGAAAGAAATATTTTCGTATCTTTCAGAACGTGAGCTAGCATGATAAATCTCTATCTTTCATGTCAATAGGCATTTTATGCTATGGATTTTAATTCTAAATCAGAATACGCACACACACACACACACACACACACACACACACACACACACACACACACACACACACACACACACACACACACACACACACACACAAATACAAATGGTGTTTTCGAAAAATAGATCGAGTCTCTCTCGAGAAAAAATTGTTGTTGAATACAGAAACATCAAGTCGAAAATGCAATTTTTACTCAAGAGCGAAAGCAATTCATTATTGCATTGCATTTCCGTCAAATTGTCTGACGTTTCTCACGACAGCTAGTTAAGTTTTCCAGCGGCTCATACAAATTTCCATAGCTATTATCGCTAAATTATTTCGCGTTTCGTAATAGCGAAATATCGTCCATTATTCACGTCTTGTTAAGGTGTCTCGAAGAAGGTGATTCCTATGTACACATAAGTACGATGGCGCAAGTGATAATCGTTGCTAATATCTGCCATGTTACGGCTATTACCGTGCTTCACCACGACACAACCGTAAATTCCTCCGAGCGGGAACGTACTTGCTACTTGGGCGTCTTAAATCCGTCTCGTTTTCGCGTCTCGTCGTCATCGTGAATCGACCTACAATACCTTTTCTGTCTTCCATGTGCCGGGCGAAAGTTGCGATTCCATCGACTCTCTGGCATCCGTTATATTACGATCTACACAAAATATCTCCGATTGATCGGTTACTTATAAATAGAAGATCAGAATGATTGCACACATTTTAGTTGCCGTCTATTAAATAAAATATTTTATTTATGTTAATTAATTAATTATGTTATTAATAAAAATTTATAAATAATGCTTAAGCCGTTGATAATAACGAATATATTTCAAGAAAGTGGAAACTTTGAGATGTGAAATATTTTCATTGTCTCTAAACACTTAAGTATTTATAATGCTTTGTAAATATTCCATTACTAACATTTTATTGAATCATCTTAGAGAAGAAAAGCGATAGTCTTTAATTGAACAAATTATTGCGGAAAAATAGAGATAGAATGCATCGATTATCTCCGCGGCAATAATTTGTTTGTAACTTTGAAAGATATGTACTCTGTAAAAAAAACTTTTGAATCTTACTTTCAAGAGTGAAGTCTCACTCTTAAAGATTGAAAATTGAGCCACTTTTTCAAGATTGGCTCAATTATTACTCTTTAGAGTGAGATTTCACTTCAAAGAATTTAGAGAATAATAGCAATGGAATATTATTTAAGAATTTTGTTAATGCATTGACAAATTGTGCGTATGGGCGTGTTCTTCAAGATGATTTCTTGATGTGCAAATCTCGTAGACTAATTGTAAGATCCAAGCAGTGCATCGTTGCTTGAGTTCCCGCAGATTTCTGTTTGGTTGGTTGCGTGGGTGTCTGACTTGGCAGGGTTCCAAGACTCGTGGGAGGCTGACCAGGCCTCATAGACTGACCTCAGCCTCTGACCTCACCCAAAATAGTCTCCCGCTGCCTGGCTCGTTTCTCCTGCATTTCTATTTCAGAATTTTCCTCTCTCTCGCACCGCGAAAAGTACGCGACGTGGTGGTAGGCGACGCAAGATTGCTGGAATGAGCTCCTCTGCGTTACCCATCTCTCCATTTTAGTATCTCGTGACGAGATACTAGCAGTAGATATGTCGAATATAAAAATTTGTAAATAATTTAAATATTGTGTTTCTTAAACTTAAACTCGATATTGCTCCATAACGTTTCACATATCAACATTTGCTGCATTTTTGTTGCATTTTAGTAGAAAAATGGAGAAATTTATAAATATAAACATCATATTAATGTTTGTTTAAAAACTCAATTAAGAATATACTTCGATACTCGTAATTTTAATCGAGGCAGTTGTGAGACGCAACTTTGCTCTCCTTCTCGAAATTTGCAGCTCGTTACACTCGCGCTTTATGAGACATTCCCGAAAGATCTGCAATAAAAAGGGGAATCAGATGATTATGTGGTACACACTTACGAAACTTTCGATTTCACGTAAACGGTCGACGCAACGCTGTGCATCGTCGGACCGCACATCCCGCCGCGGGGTTATTTTCAGCGGCATCGTTTTTCTCTTTGCCGTCGACGGTAGCGAATAGCTCGAGGAATTATGATGCGGGCCCTCTCTTTCTCTCTCTCTCTCTCTCTCTCTCTCTCTCTCTCTCTCTCGCAGCTGGGGTAGATAGTTCCATTAAGATGCAAATTCGCCAATAATTCCATGCGGCGCGGCCGCTTGTCGCCCTGATCGCGTACTCGCTCGTAATCGTTCATATCGCGCCGAGATCGAGAGCCCGTTTTCCAATTCCCCGTGCGACATCGGCCATCTCACGATGCTGAGAGTTAATTATTGTCCCGACGATTTAATTGCTACGGGTATCGCGATATCCTCTCTCTTTCTTTCTTGTGAAGACAAGGAAGCAGCAAGACAAGGAAGCGAGATTATAAACACCAGCTGTATGTGGCGCGGAAAGCCAGACAGACACAGTGTTCTTCGCGTTTATAGTATCAGTATCGGTTACAGACTGATGTAGTGAGTGCTTGTTTGGTTAATACTTCGCCCTACGTGACGCATACATGTCCGTTAAATACATTCGTTTTTCTCACTTTTTAGACTGTATCGGACATCGATAAACTTGGCAGACCTTTGGCGAATACTCCGAGAGAAACGTGAACTCAATATTTCGACTCGTAACTCACTATGCCGTTATGTACGTTGAAAAGCACATGATAATTTTTTTCCATCGTTTTAGCACGATAGAATGTACGATCGTAGAACTCAGGATGAAATTCACGAATTACAAATATCGTACATGCATGGCTCCAGAATCCGATTGCGAAATCAAACTTGATGGAAACGTGCGATATGCTTGTAGGAATCATTCTGTTTCTAAACAGTCAGGTGCGGACTGTTAATGTGACTTTGTTTGCAATTGAGAGTGCATCAGATTTCATACCATTTGCTGAGAACTATCGTAAGACGATGGGAATTATAGGTACAAGCGTGTGAGCCTACAAAGTCGAAGGGAAGGAAGGGGGTGCGATTCTCGTTGCGTTGACGTACTTTACATGTAAATAGAAGGAAAGGAGGTACATCGCGCGAGCAAGGCTATCGCTTTTCCAATCTGGTAAGCCAATATCGCTTATTCTCTAGGAGTGTGAAACCGCTCTCGTATAAACTCACGCACAACGATCGGGCGAACCAGTCAGCATCTGATGTATTTCCAGGGATATCTAATTACTCGAACAATCTAAGAACCCCCCGAAACACCTTCGCGTCCACGACGCTTATCTTACATAATGTTTTCCATATTTCTACGCTCGATTTTTTCACAAACAACATTGAAAAAATTATTTAAAGATTTTTATTTTTGTAAATAATATTATTGATCAAAAGAATTAGGAAAGAACATAGGAGTCAAGCGCAGAAGACGTTGCGCAAATAATGCAGGGGAGTTCACCATGACTAGATAACTTTTATTCACATTTTATATAGTTAGTTTGTGTTGTCTCTGAAGAAGGCTCAAAAGTGTTATACGGATTATTGATCAATTTTTATAAGAATAATAATTATAAATATTTATAGGTATTAAATAATAATAAACGTGTTTAATTTAATGTGGTATATTTTTATAGTTCTTTATTATACATTTAACATTTTATCAAAGTATATATATGTATAAACGCAAATTTATTAAACGAGTATATTTATCAAATTTAAATTGAAAATGCTACCGCGTGAGAGTTAGCTGACAATCCAGTCGTCTATCGCGCGCGAAGGTGTTGCTTCTGATTGCTAAGGAGGACAAGTAGCCCGTGGTATGAAAACTCAGCGGGAACGGCACTACGTGGAACGAATGTTAAGTCGCAGATGTTATCGTTCCAGATATTTACTGGCCTGCGAGCCATCAGCTCGCTCCAGATTAATGGCGCGATCGGTAATGAACGTGGCAGCGCGAGGGCCACGGCAATCACGGCTTCTTGGTACCACAAATCCCGACTTCCTCATATCCCGCGGCCATACACAGCGCCTTATCTTACGCACACGCTCGTACGCACGCACATATGCGTGTGTTATTATCAATGCGGCCGCGGGGATGCAGGGCGTCGCCGTTCGTGAAGATTACCGGTTTGCCGGGAATGAGGAGACCGCGGAAATATTTTACCGCGACTTAAAGCTGGATTCAGGTGGCGTCTTAAGGAAATTTTTAACATTGATCACTTCCGCGATGTAAGTTGTTATTACATAATGCGAAGAGAACGAATATCGCGTCTCCGAATAAAATAGTGCAATGGTAGAAAATAGAGTATTTTATTTCTATGTTAGAGGAGGAAAAGGAGAGATAATTTTTATTTTTTTTATATTAAATTATTTTTTATATTACGATGCACTGATAAGTTGCTGAATGAAACGAGAATAGTATCTCCTTGTTGATTGCTTGCTATAGGTACCTATATGCATGTATGTATAATACAAATTGAAGATTATTTTCCGCATCGCAGATAATAATCTATCGTGAGCTCTGTGTTGTTGGCAATTCTAAAGGCGAGTAGCGCAAAATAGAAACACACATAGCCGTTACAATGTTATTTGGCCTCCCTTCCGCAATATGATGTCCTCGTACAGTCTTGAAGCGAGTCGGGTTCAGATAAGAATAAGCACTTGGCGCCTTGTCGTAAACGTCGTCTATACTGCGTACGTTCACAAGAATATTTGTCCGGTGTCCACAACATCTTGACGCTGTCGACTATACTGTACCCGCTCTAAATGAGAAAAAAAGTAACATTAACACGTAGTATGACAAAGACGTCTATATTAAGTTTTTAATGACGCGTTAAAATCTCGAGACTGAAGTGCTGGCCGAAGTTTATATATATATATTTGGTAACAATTTGATATTTCTTATATGTATGTAGATGTTAAGTGACGATTCTTTTATGTAATACGAATTATATTGCTATTGTTAAAAATATTGGTGACAATTCTTAAGTGCAAGTTTTAAAATGATACATTCTTTTAATTAAGAGCTTTAAGAGAGGTAACAGTAAACTATGTATTCGTAAGAAATTTATTAAATTAAAGTGGGAATTAAATTATTGATTAAATAATAAATCACTGAAGTAATATCTCTTTTCTTCTATTTAGAACCAGAGTAATTTCCGAGTAATTCGTGCAAAAATTTACGCAACTCATAAAGTTAAAATGTGAGAGAGTTCAACGGTCTACTTGTTCACGATATTGGCACAAATAATTTTGTCGACACCGGAAAATGACTTCGCTCGCGCACGTCTCGAATCGCAATAATGCACTTTCGGCCACATGTGTAGACATTATACAGCAGCTTCGTCCAGCATTTGTTCCAATCTGGACGGCCCCCAGGTAATAAATATGCCCTGACCGGCTGATATAATGCGAGCGTGGGCTGGTACCGCTGGAATCGGTCCTCCTTGCTCGCGGTTGCTTGATTTACGCCATACGCTGCGATGCATCACGGGTCTATCGTTCTGCTTGCATTTTGCCGAACCGAAAATAGGTTCGGCACTCGTAACTCGATGCTGTCTCCCTCCTCCTCTCTCTTTCTCTGTCTCTCGTTCTTTCGCTCCTTCGTTTTCTCTTCATCGCGCATTCGCGTATTCCGTCGCGGAGAACGATCCGTTCGGCCCCAAATCCACCTCCGCTTTCTTATCCCTGCTTATTACGAGAGCTGGAACGCGCCTGTTCGATGCTCGTTCGTTTTCAGACACAGTCCGCTGCACCTTCGATCCGCTCTATTTCTGAAAGATCGTTACTCCCAACAATCTCCCCGCGACTGACGACGACGACGACGACGTCGGCGACTAGTGCTCCAAATCGATGCCGCAGCATCGGCTATCGAAAGCCGAAACGTCTCTCGTGGAACGACATGGAAACTTTGATAACGTCTACCTTTATCGTAATCCATGCAGCACGAGCTATTATCGATTGCAATAAACTCTATGTGCATCGCCGTTCCATTGGAATGCGTTCCAGATCGTGAAATATTTATTCGTTGATGCGCTCGAGGATGCTGATTTCCGCGAACCAGTTCTTCGTCGTCTTCTTCTACTCTGCATCGCGAAACTAATCGCGCGAATCGTGAAGCGATCCCGTCCGAGAAGGACTTATTAGCGTTGTCCCTCCCAGTACTGATACTTGTCCTGATCCGCAAGAATATATCCTGTGGCGTGGACGACGAGCTCCCGACAGAATATCGCGTGTCGTTCTGCCCTGAGCATTTAACATTTTATGTACTCGACCAAAAAAATCTCACATCCGAGATTATCGTTGAGAAACGATATCGTGCTTCCATCTTCCCTTTTTGGTATGTCGACAAAAAAGTAGTTTTAATTCGCCGAGAAAATAATTTTCTTGTCACTCTTAGCCTTTTCTGCTCGTCTGACTTTTTTCCACATCGTTTTTATATTTTAAACTCGTAGGCGTTGTTAAAACACGTTTAAAATAGAATATCCCGTATAGAACTGTTTTGAAAAAAGTTTGTGAAAAGTATCGCTATTAGCAGGGTCAATCTAATATCTGTAATATATATGCTTCGACGCACATCGTGAAAGTGTAAAACTTGTAATGGAGAAACGGTGCAAAACATACATCCGGCGGGTCATTAATTTTACCGTACCGTTTATAAGGAACCATCGGCAAGAACTCGATGAAATCGGGCACTCGTCGTTTTATCGACTTTCTCGTGCCTAGGCAGTTTGCAGGTAATCATCAGCAACACTGATATGTTAACATTAATATTCCGCGTAGTTTAATACGATTGGTATCGATCGTATGGACGGAATATGGAACGGGTTAATGCATTTCCCACTAATGGCGACTATCTGAATAGTCGATAAAAAAATTACATCTTTTTCGTTCATGCGCAACGCTATCATAAATTTTATTTCACTACGAAAATGCACTTTTACCTCTTTCGACCAGGACACACTTTCTGTAGTCAACGACTGTCCGTGGGTCGATCTAGACCGGTTTTGATTCGGGGTTACTGCTCAATCGAAAAACTTAACTTATGATAATACTGTTCTATGAAGGGAACGATCCGAGAACCCTTGGCAGGGCCACCTCCGATCGGCCCCGCCGGCGTCGATCTAGAGCTACCGTAATTATTAATTAGCCGCTTAATTAGCGATTCACGTCGCTGTTTCATACTCCTCAGCTTGCCCGTCACTTTCTTCTTGTGCATCGAAAACATTTTTCGATAACTACGAGAAAGCTTTCTGTTATAAGCGAGATTTTTCTTTGAGAGAGAGGGGGGGGGAGGGGGAGGGAGGGAGGAAGGAAGGAAGGAAGAAGGAGCGCATTCCTTGTAAGCGAATCTTTTCGCTCTCGAGGATTGCTTCATTAGACTGGTGCACCTGCCCGAACTGCATCTCCGAGTTCACTTCTTTCGCGACGCGTCACCATTGAAGATCCGGTTCACGCACATGATCGGAATATCTAATCGGCGTAGGGCGACGATTGTAACTGTTAATTTTAGGTGTGTTCGACTTGACATTTGCAACGCTCGCGTGCATCATTTCATGCCTGTTTAACATTTGATAAACAACAATAAGGATGAAATGAAATGCTCACGAGCGTTATGAACGTTAAATGGAACGTGCTCATTGTATTTTCTTTCTGGTGTCAATCACAGAAATTGACTCATGGAGCTCAAACGCGCACACAAAAAATTGGGAGCGGATTCAAGACAGACATTCGTATGTAAACAACAATATTCTACATATAGCGCGTCTAAAATTTATTTTCACGTGATGTAATTATTTGATATTTAAAAATTTTGCATATACACTCGACACTATTTCGAAATAAAATATCAAGCAGATTTGTCACTTGCAACATGCAATTTCGAGAAGTACGCGATCATGCTCTTTTAAACTCGAGTCAAAGCGATCATGAGCACAGTTAATAAATATTCCTCGTTTGGAGGGCCCGGCGGGATTAAAGCCGTACCTGGTCTATATGTAGATTACGAAAGGGGCCCTTCGGAATCGATATACATATGTATACCTGGCGCGCGGGTAGAAGAACGGCGTAACTTGGCCCGAGATCGGATAATAGCCCTACGCGATGCGGGAGCCGACGTAAGGCAACCATCGACAAATGGCCGTGGCCATGCAATAAACAAGCCGCGCAATTAAGAGAGCAGGTTAATTAATGTGGACCAACTAGGAGGAAGGCTCCTCCATCGAGCCGTTCTCTTCCACTCTCCGTCCTCCTTTTCTTTCTCCGTCTCGATTCCACCGCCTATTTCCTCTTGTCCCTTTCTTTCTCTCTTTCCGTCTTCCCCTTCGTCGATCATCTCCTTCCTTCGCGCTCGACGCAACTACTGTGCGCACAGTAGTTATCGAGGACCGAACCGCCCTTTTTTGCGATACACGCGAAGGGCAGTGCGGGACGTTGCGCGGGATTTCTTTCTGTCTCGTCCTGATGTGAGTACGAGAGGAGGAAGAGGAGAAGGAAGTGGAGAAGAAGACAGAGGAAAAAACCGAAAGGGACGAAGGGAGCGGTTGGTCGGGTTACTGAGTGCGCTCGTGAAATCCGGTGAAATCAATTCGTTGCGCGAACGGCGACAGTCGTAAATTGTCGTCTTTGTATTCCTTCTGCTTCTTCGATGTGCGCGCGCCCGGAAAGAAACGGCGGCGAACGGCGGCTGAACGGGCTGGAAATCCGAGAGAAATGATGAATTCGTGTTTGTGCCGGTGATTTATCGTTTCCTCGCACTGATAGAAGGAAGCTGCAGTTTCGCGCTTTGATCGATTTTTCGAACGTACAAGTAAATCTACGTATATATTTCTGCACTTTTACACAATTGAAATCAATATTTAATTTAATTCTTTTCGAAATTTTGTTGAAACTTAATATTATTAATTATGAAGAAGAATAATTGAAAGTAGGATTTTCGCGTGTATTTCATCGTTTTTGCGAAATTATTTCAGCAAATTTGACATTCTAGCAATTTAAAAGTTTTACATACTTATTTCGATATTCTAATGAAATTACTTTCTGATCAATATTTAGCTTAGATACTTGAGTAAAACCGTTCTTTCCGTGTATTATACAATAAAATAATCCGCGATTGCATGTATATGATTTATTCGGGAGATACGATTCAGAAGTGCTCGTGAATTACATGCACACGTAGCGTCGACACTTAGCGTTGCGTATTTCGTAACGGATGTATTTGCAAACGTAAGGTAGGAAATTGCGCGTGAAGCTCGCCGTACCACCTGCGCGTTAGGCATCATTTGTGCCGCACTCGCGTGCATACATCGTGTCGATTGCAATAATTATCGGACATTTTCTACAGCCAGTCAGCCGTATGCTCTGACATTTTGACATTAGCAACGGGAGTCATTGAAAAGCCGGGGATTAACGCGTTTTACCTCGACGCCACGATGGCAGTTACACCTGCCGAACCAGTTCGGACGATGTGAGTTGATGATGAAAGTTGATTGTTGGTGTTTGATTCGCGAAAGTCCATAACGCGACGAGATCTTTTCGTAAGGCATCGTTGTTTTGACTTACTTGCAGGGTATGCAAAAATTGACATACGCATATTTTACGCGTGGAATGTTCACGGCGACCAAATGGTATAATTATTTTTACGATGTTAACATGAAAGTTACGGCTGTAATTGCAGTCTGTGTGCAGTATTGAGCACAAAAGCGATGGTAATTCGAGTTGTCACCTTGAGAGAAATGTTTTGGTACGTACAACCTATAATTTTGTTGATATGTGACTGACAAAAACTTTCTTACTTTCTCATTAAAAAATTGTGTTGTCCTAACCAAATTTTGATTAGAATGACAAATTTGGTTACGACAACATAATTTTTAAATGAGAAAGTAAGAAAGTTTCGTTGAAAGTTACATATCAACAAAATTAATGGTTACAGTACCAAACATTTCTCTCATTGTCATTGTAGTACATTTTATGCTCGTTTCCACCAATGCAGATTAACTTTAATCTCGGTTCAACTTACTCTTCATCTTTTTCTAATTTTTAAAACTAGAAAAAGATGAAGAGTAACCGAGATTAAGGTTAATCTACATTGATGGAAATGAGCATTAGTAGAGTTAAACCACACGAAGCTAAGCTATTATAAATCAGAAACGGAAAACTTTTGCACGATGCGTTTTTCTACTCTTCTGGGATTATATTTGCATGAGTCTTTTTGTCACTGGTAAAACCAAGTTTATGACAAGGCTGCGCTTCAGCGAGTGAGCTGATCTGGCGTTCGCGGAAGGAGTCACGAGAGCCAATGAGGAAATGGCGGCGAGCGTGTTGCTTAACGTATACGATGCTCCTCAAGGCCGTGTTAGACCTTCACCTCTTGACACGCAGCCGTATCCGCAGGCACGGCCGTGCGCCGTGGAATACCGCGGAACTTAAGATCGTACAATGTCGTACATACATTAGTTTCTTCATGCTTCCTGTGTGCGCGGAATCGATCACGAATTCATTCTTTTTAACGTCAAGTTACTATTATGTATTTATGTAGACTTTTGTATAAAATATTAAATATTCTTTTCAGATTATATCGTGATTTCTTGATAACTTTAATATTTTTATATTTAAAATGATTAGAGGAATTTTATCATGTATAAGGAAATGTATATGATTTCGATAAAAAAATTGAATTGCTTTTTAAATCTCGTTTATGTTTATATGCACAATGAAAATATAATATTATCACGTGCTTATCAAAGCCATAAAACTTTAATTTTTCTGTTATTTAGAATAACAAGGATATATTTAAAGCATTCAAGTTAAGTGAGACATACTTTGACTAAAAAATTGTACAAAAAAGATCAGAATACTAATTAGATTATGGAGACTTTGTAATTAAGTTGCAAAAGTGAAGCTCAAGTCGATGGCAGGCATTAATTAAGACGTTAAAAAATTAGCTACGCAATTAATTACGTTGAGCACAAAAATCCGTAGTGCGTTGAGGTGTGAGTCTACCTTTTGCGCGACTATAAAGTAGCGTGGGTCGAGGCTTTTGAAACGACTAATTACCGTAATTAGTAGCACGGTAGTCATCGGCTGCGAGAGTCTCGGTTCACGGAGATTTATCGTAATCTGCGTCCTTGACTCCTATCAACGCGACTCCTATCAATACGTTCTTACTATGTAACTTGCTTTAACAGTATTACAGTATATATGTATTTTATATACGTGGTAGCAGAAAATTATGCGTTTCAATCGGATATTTCAAAATGTGTTTTGCTGGACACGTTTAGTGCTTAAATTTATCAATTTCCCAATAATTTGACTCTTATACGGATGGACACGTGTGTAAGCACGACGAAGAGAGAAGGTCGATGTATGCAAACGTTGCCAAGAGCACTAATCAGGACCACCTACCACTTCGTGATTTCATAATCAACGCTCGCGGCATGAGGATTGTCGGCGTACGGTGTATGTGCCATTATCTTGGACGTTCGAGTTTCAATTAGCGTAGAAGTGCCTCCGAGCGAATCTCGCGGCTCGGAGTTCCGTATGGCGGATCACTGATTAACGTTCGAGCGGAATTGTCCGTCTAGCGAATACACCCGCTAATGATTTTCCTTTAATAGCTTCTATTCTGCCCTTTTATTCGCAATTATGCACTGGTCAGATTTTACAGAATAATGTACTGTCGAGCGTTTTTTATTCCACCTTACAAAAGTGCTATTATAAAATTTTATTATTTTATCAAAAACATTTTAAATAATAGTTCGCAAAAAAATAATTCGTTTTGAATAGAAAAATAGAAAACACTTTCTATTTTTCTCTTGAATTTCTTTAGTTTCTGTACTGATTCTCCTACATTTCTCCACAACGTCACAGTTTCTGTTCTATCGTACAAGAGCGAATCGAGCAAAACGCACCCATCTCCATTGTGTGTGACGCGAAGACAATTCTTTTGACATATTGCGCGACATTCCTGACGATTGAATCATCGATGTATGACGGTCGCGCTGGTATCTCTTTTCTTTTTATTATTGGTTCTTGCTTGCTGAGAAGGGTCGCGGTTTTACGGTTCGCCAATCTCGCATTTCCGAGTGTAAAAAACCACGCTGTTACGCAAACGACCGACCGAGGATTTACGATGCCACGAAAAGAGTTTTCCTGGTGCAAGACGATTCACGATGTCGTTAGTCTACGAAGGCACTGCTTTTTCGCAGCACTTAAGAGTAAACGCGGTCATTCGACATCAAGTTTTACACTCTAAATACAGTATAATAAGGAAATAAAGTTACATTTTAGTATTAATGCCCTGAATATTTTCCTAATTATCAGTGATTGCCTTTTGTCTCAAATTTTATCTTGAATACGTTTAGAGTATTTGTTGATTTGAATCGCATACAGTTTCAACATTTGTGTTAAATTTAATACATTTCACGTGTCCTGAACGGTCCACTCAAATTTTATATTAATTTAACACAAGAGGAATATGTTAGAAAGTAACACAGATATTACATATAAAAAAATTAACGCAAAAATGTAATATTGACAATTTGTAAGCAAACTGTGAGTTCATATTTTTCAGTAAAATTAACATTTAATAATATGTTAAATTAACATGTATTTTATTCATTTATCTTATTTTTGTTTTGGAACACATTATTTTTATGTTATTTGTTCACTTACTCATAAATTTAGTTATTTTGATACTAAGAAATGTTGAATATCAATTTAACACAAAATAACATAATCATATTACGTCAAATTAACATTTAAATATGTTCAAAATTCAACACAAAATTTTAACAAGGTCTTGAGTGGACTTGTGGTATTTCTAACACACAAATACAAAGTGGTTTTTACTTGCAACGTACTGTTGAATCTGAAAGTGTCAAATTTAACTTAATTTGAATTGTCACTACTGCCACTTAATATATTGTTATTTTATACTAAAATATTGGATAAATTTGAACTGTTTAATTCCATTGTTTTAGTATAAAATAATGATATATCGAGTAGAACTTGTGGGCGACTTAAATTAGGTTAAATTTGAAACTATAGATTTAACAGTGCGGCTCGATCAATTTTTCTTGCAATAATTTTTAGTTTGCTGTAGAATAAACATTTTACAGTAAATAATTACAAAATACAACATGTGAATAAAGCAGTAATGCGTTCTTACATTTTACGTTGTTAGAGGCGATATAGCAACCCAATTCCTTGAGTTAAATAACATTTCGTTATCTTTTTTAACTTCTACACGTGTCAGAATGTAAAACAATTCATTTCCGTAGTTAGTTTCAAATTAAACATAATTTATTAGTATAATATACTTTATTAAGTATAATATACTTAGTAAATAATAGACTAAATTTGAGTCTCAAATTGAATACATTTTCTTGAGTTAAATTATTCAACTCCATTGTTTTAGTTAAATTAGCATAGGAGTAATAGCGACCTGTAGAAATAGCTAAAAATAATTCAAATTGAGTACAATTTGATATTATGAATTTAACAGTGGAAGATCGTAAATTTGCATTAGTTTGCCGCGTTACGAATGGTAGATTATATGACAAATGATATTATACACCAATTATGAACGAGCGATTTTCTCGCTCGAACGAAATCGGCTTAATGCCCGCGTCGCACATGTATATGTACGCGTGACTAAACTGGAATCTCAGGAATCGGTTCTTGACATTCGCAAGTGACGCATTGTGCGACTCGCAATGCCAATCAATTATAATATTATATGATAAAGCAAAAGATGTCAACTTTTTTTGTGTTACAAGAAAATTTATTAATAAACGTATGTATTTATTTTTTCATTTTTATGTAATACATATATTCTTTAATTAAAAGAAATAATCCTATTTTCAATCAGAGCGGATTTTAGCTTAATAATACTAAATGTAAATTTTGACAACTATATCATTTCAGTTTTTATAAACTACGCGCCGCACGCCGCGCGGATTTGAGACGCAATCGCAAACTGAAGCTGAAATTAATATCTCAAATTAGATTGATCTCATTTTAATAGTGAAGCTAATAATTAATTGTTATGATTTATTATCTCCCGGAAAGTCGGGAATTTCAATGGGTAATATTTTTTGCAATAAATTATTTACAGGTTTTTAAGATGCCTATTAGCTTCATTATTAAAATTAACGATCAGTCAAATTTGAGATATTAATTTTAGTTTTATTTTAGTTTAGATTGTGTTTCAAATCCGACAAACCTTATCGGCGCGTAGTTTATAAAAAACTGAAATAATACATTTATAAAAATTTGCATTTAGTATTATTACGCACTAAGCATTATGTACTAAGTCGTGCGTTGTTGTGACTGAATATATGATTATTTTTATTTAATTCATTTATTCTCGTTGATCTAATTTCGATTTATATATTTTTTATATTATTTTATTATATTTGCGCGATAATTGTATCTTTTTATTACTTTCATGAGGTAAAAATAATTCGTTTTAATGCTCACTGGGAATTTATACTTAGTCATTTTCTCGAAACATTATTAAGATCTGTCTTAGAATCCGTTTTAGAAATTGGAGAAACTTAATAATTGCTTGTTAATTGCTCAAATGTCAATGAGTAGAAATCACGATGTATGAAAGATTGCGATGCCCGTTCGCATTTAATATGAGCTGAATATCTTGACTTGAGCAAAGAGAGCAAACAGGCGAACCTCGGCGCGGCATCTCTTTCTTTTGAGAGGAGAAAGGGGCGGTTATATTCGATTCGCGCGAACCCCATGGCGGCCGTGACCCCGATTTGGCAGGTGCACTTCCTTCCGAGATCGTTCCGGCGATAACTGTCGATCGTTGATCATTTTGCGGTCGTGTCGGTCGTTACGTGCGCCGCGTTATATCTGCGGCAAGACACTGGTAGAAAGTTGCAGTGAAAGCGATACAAAATTTGATACGGCAGTCGCAGCTTCAAGCGTGCACTTTTCTCGCCGTGGATTAATTCCGCGGACGTGACCGGTCGCGAGAGAGGCGTTGATCGCGTCGATTTCCGTATTCGCGTTGCGGCGCGGCGGCAGCAAACAGCTGCCAGGATCGAGTTCGCATTCAGGAGCTTTGCTTCCGATCAACCCGAAACGGCTGACCGATATCTCGCATCGCGCTTCAATTTCTTGCTGATCTTTACGACCTCGAGAGCGTTACTCTTAAATCAAAGAATTCATCACAGTCCGCTAATTAAACAGACTTTCCCGGGGAATTTCTGTGAGAGGTTCCGAGCCGTGTACGCGCATCAGTCACTGCTGCCTGTAAGTTTCTCGAGGTTAGCTCTCAAACGATCCGAAGACGATTTGATCGATGTTGTCCTTCCTCCTCGGTAGCGGCACGTTCTCACCCCTTCCCTACGGGACGTCCGGCGAGTCCTTCCTTAATGCGTCCTTGATGAGAGGCAACCTCGTGAGAGCCTGCCAGGCTACCCTTGCCTCGATTACCTGCCTTATCGATGCCAGCGATTATTTTGCTCGTCACGTTCGTCATCGTCTCTGCGGGTCACCCGGCTGGAAGCTTTTTACCTGCCAGCGCCGCAAAGGTGCGCGCTCCAACGAACCCGAGGACGATAATTTCTCGGAAGAACGTGCACTACCGTCTTCGGGCATTACCTTACTTCTTTCTTAGGTTTGCTTTAATCTTCTGGTGAAAGACGATATTTTGTAAGCTGTGACCGCAACAAGTAAATTTTTGATGAAATTAGAGATACTACGCTTAAACTAATCTTGTAGAAATTGATCGAAAATTGAAAATTGTAATCATATATTATTTTCTTTTGATACCTACGTATTAGTACCTACAGCGTATTAAAATATTAATTAATACAATAAATTCTCGATGCGAAAAATAAAATCGTATTTCAAAGCAATTACTTTTCGAAATAACATTCGTTCAAAATTTCTTCAGGTAGGGCATAAAAAAAGAGCATTTTTCGTTTATCCATTCTGTACATCATAAATAATGTCATAAATCTGGAGTGCTTTTACAGTGCTATTGACTTTAACTCGTATGGTACCTTCTTGAATGTAAAAATACTTTTAAGAACATGGCACTTACAGCTTTTTTTATGTCGACTCTTCAGTGCAGCGCCCAGGTGAGCTCGGTTCAACACGCCGGTCGGCAAAAATCGCGAAACGACCGGCTCGTAACTCCGGACTTGCGGGGCATCCGCTCTAACGGATGCTGGACGAGAGAACGAGCGGCGAGCAAAGGGAGTAGCGGCAAAACGCGCGGCTCGCTGGAAAGAGAGCGCAGATCGTATGCACGTCGAAAAGGCCTCACGCACTGCAGCCGTTGCTCTAAAAGGCTAGCCGGCAAGCCGGTATAGAGTCTGTGAGTCTACGATGGGGGCCCCACGACATTAGAGCCACATTAACGCGCGCACTCGTCGACCAGCTGGTACCCTATCGGGTCAGCTAATTACATGCCGATTCCGAGAGATCACTCGCACAATGCTCGTGTCGACATGCCGCTCTCCTCATCGTCGTTACGCCGCGTATTCGCGGTGTCTATACTTGTGATCGCCAAGTAGCGATGAATCTCTGCGAGCGTATATTTCTAATGATATACCAAAAGTGATATATCAAAATCTGTTGATCAATTTATTTAACTATCGCGAAGATTTTTCGGATGTAACGTTATAAAATTTCCGAATTCCAGAAAACCTAGAATATAAATTATTGAGAGATTGAATTTACTGGAATATGTTTTTTTTTTCGAAGTTTGTAATTTTGTGTACATACTGAAAGAAAAGTGTTTGATATTTGTGACTATATATTATGATTACAAATAATTAATAATAAAGATAGACAAATAATTATGATAAAGATGACAAATAATTATGATTAGGAGCTCCAGTTTTATAGTTATTTATACTGCTATAATGTTAGTAATAATAAGCGGCAATGTGATAATTTTCTCAAACATAAAAAGATTATATTATATATATAAATTATGATAATTTTAAATAATGATATAGTAAAATATGAAGATATAAATGCAGGTAAATAAAATTAACATTTTCATTCAGTAAATGCAATCGCAATTATAGTGAATATAAATATTTTCTTAAATTCACTTACTATTTATATAATAATAATAATATATGGTAATAACTGAAACATATGTTAGAAAACACTACAAACTTTCAAGAAATGTGTAACTATTATTAATAACACAATTGATTATATTTGTTAAAACAACTAGGATAAATATATAGTATCTAAAAAAAGACTATAAATAACAATTATATTCTAGTAATTGCATTTTTCTCTCTCAGTGTAATCACGCTGATTTGCATTAATCGGTACTTGTCTTCGAAATTGTCTCACTCTGCATGAGATTGATATTTGTGTTCAGCACAGAATTGTCCATCTTGTATCGCGCACTTATTTGATTCGTTGTACACAGCATAAATAATTTTGTGTAAAGACAATGATGTAATCATAAATTAATTACTTGTTTCAAATCATTACTTCAATCACTCACTCGCGAACAGTTACTTCGGTACGTGAGAAATTGTTATTTTGATAACATCAAATATCATTCTCAAACATTTAACTATTATGATGTTAAATAATCACTTAAACATATTATTTGAATATAGGTATGCATTACGTAGCGTATTTTGACATTTATTCATTTCTTCAGAATAAATATTGATAGATTGAATTTGAAATTATTTAATGGATTCGCGCAATTGAATATATTAAAGTCAATGAGGTACTGAATTGATCCCAGCATCAAGTCGAAGTTTCGCGGAAAGGTTTCATCGGTTACACGCTGCCAACGGGCGCGCACCCGCAAGTGCTTGGGCCGCTAATCGTTCCTAGCTACTCGCTACGTATCGTACAGTACCAACGCGATTTACGGTCGGATTGTGTGCGGTCGATCGCTCGGCGGATTCGAAACGGGCGCTTTTGTCTTCATAGTGCGACTGATCGCGGTCACGGGGTGCGCGGGTGGTATAGTTTATGCGATGGCGGAGGTAGTTTGTTGCGCCTGTGCGTATAGGATTAATTAGACGTTACGAAATTGCAGCGTGTAGCCTCGGGTGGTCGTGATGGATGCATTCTGCCGACTCGTATTTATTTCTCACGTATAGTCGTCAGTACGTGAAGTATTTTATTGTGTGGCTTGTTGCAATTTCGCTTCGATGCGATACGTTGCAAGAAACTATTCTTCCAAATTTTCTTTTAGCTTCTATTGATTCATTCTCGCGATATTTTCCCGTAACAATTATATAGTCACGTATTTCGTTCAACGTAGGAATTATCAAAAATGTTATGCAAGAATTCTGTGATAAAGTTCGATTCATTTAAATTAGAATTGACGTAAAAAGTCATAAAGATCACGAAATTAAAAAGACTAAAAAATTCTATTTTAATATTTAAATAATATTAAAATAATATTAAATAATTTAAATATAATATTTAAAAAAAAAGCATTTTAAGATCTAGCTTCGACCGTATAGCTCTTATTTATCGGTTGTGTCTCTTATACGCGGAGTCTGAAAAATGATATTATTCTATTTTAATATTTCTTTAAAGTAATTTAAAGAAAATTTCCATATTCGACTGTAATTTTTGTTTTATGATGAAAACATTCTCTTATGATTGTAACATTCTCATTAGCCGTATTTAATCGGTTGTAGACGCGATTCTAACTCTCTGTCACACAATGGGGATTCACTCTGGGATTTGGTTATCCTGCTGATTTTTTATGTAGTTTACAGCCTTTACCAGCAGGAGCTCTGTTGGTTACTTATTCGAGGAAGGTGTATTCAAAACCGCACTGTTTCCACTGCGTTCGAGGATTCTGAATGTTGATGATACTCTCCTGGAGGAGTTCTCTAGGAACAAAGAACTGTTGTTCGTTTTAATTAATTAAAGCTTAGCTTTTGCTATAACAAGAAATATATTCACCATTCGCGCCGGCAAGAGGAACGGACAATTTCATGCGGCTACTAAATATTAGTGAATGGTACTTTTAGGAGGTATGGAATGTGACTTTGAGTTCAGAGTGTTTATTTTTAGGAACGCGTATTGTTTTCCTGTTCCATAGTCACATAGTAATTACATTTGAAAAATAATTAATTATTTTAATTGGATGTTAATTATTCTAAGTAAACGATTTAATTTATTCTTCTTTTTCGATTTTTAAGTAGAAGCAAGAATTCAGAAAACTCTATACAAAAATTTTAATTATTGTTTCTAGTAAATATATTGCAATATATATTATATAAAATAAATATTTTTTTCTTTCGCTGTTTTCTTTCGCCATATTCTATCTCGAGAATTTCGGAGTATGATATGTGTCTTTCGACGTCGTAGTCCATTTGCGTTATTATCGAGCGATGTCACCGGCGGACGAGTGACAACCTCGAAAAATCTCTTCTGTCCATCGAGTACGACGATTCGTACTGGCAAATGTGCTACGTGTCTGTCTTCGACTTCACGCGAAAACTGTTGGCCGTTGTAGTCGGCGACGTTGCAAGCCGCTGATGACACTCTATGGCACTTGAGAGCAGGCCGCTGTGTTGCAGCGCTTAGTTTTCTCGAAGAGGGTCGACCCTTGTCGCTACTACTGATCGTCGACGACGACGACGACGATGATTACGACGTTCTCTCTTCGACAATTACAGCTCAAGTGGCACCGTAAGAGACAGGTGGTAAGCTGCATCTTGGGTCGTTCGCGCCATCTTTGACTTCTTCCTTTTCCACCTTCTTTTTCGTTGTATCTCTCGTAAATTTATGACAGGATATATATTGCAGTATTTATCCCTTGAGAGATAACTACTCGGCTCCTGATGGCCCGTTTTAAGTCATCGTTCTTCTTAATTAATTATTCTCTAGCTACTAGTGTTATATCGGAAGAATTTACTACTCCGTGATTAATCTGACATCTGTTCGTGCATGTAAATATTCCATCGAATAGCATTTTATATATAGTAGCTTTCTAATTTTCTTTATCTTCTAATGTCATTAAGGCAGCTAATGAAATTATCTGCCAATGAGAGTAAATTTTTCGAGCGTATTTTAGCTTTAAATGAATAATTATTTATTCGATTTACGCATTATTGTTGTTGATGTGGTGGAAATTTTTTTACCTCAAACATCTTTGAACTATACCTCTATAATTCGCTATTATGTCGACTACGTAAGCTGATAATCGCCCGGAAGTCAACAGTCGATAAACGTACGACCAACGAACTTTACAGTCCGGAGATTAGCACTATGTTAAATCGTGATATTATCAGTGACCGCTCTGTTGTACGATCAATAAAACGGAGTCATGGAAAATCTCGGTGTCTCACAGAGATACTTCCAAATGGTGATACGTTATCGAACGATAAAAGTACACGACCGGGGCTCGGTGGGATCGTGGACGTTAAGGAAACACGATGCGAGATCTTCGTCGTCAAGGGCTACGGATAATCGACTTAACGACGAGGCTTAACGACTTCGCAGTAACGGTTTCGCCGGACCTCTTCTCGTCGCCGGGCATTACGATCCGCGGGAATTCTAAACTTGGGACCCGTCGTCCGCCTGGGCCTTGTCGTCCGGCTGAGCGATCGAGACTCGGGCTCTATAATGCACGGGCGACATTGCCATACGTGTCATGGGGGATGTCGTGCTCGTCGAGTCTACCTCACTGCATGCGGGAAAGCCGAATAAAACGCGGAGTCTTGATTCGCTGTGCTTAAAGGCTTGATTCTCTCTGACACCTCGCTCTGACGAGGCACGATCACTTCAATTCCACGAAGATCCGAGATCTTTTTTACGGAAAGTGATCATATGGACGTGTGTAAAATATATGGGATCAAAAATATCAAATAAAATAAATAATTTTTATTTTGAAAATTCAATATAAAAAATATACAATAGGATTTCCATTCTCTTTTTTCTTATCGTTCTGTTCAAACATCTCGTGAAAATGCGCAGGTGTTAGCCACTCGTTCAACACCTTCGATACGGCGGTGAACCGGCTGGCATGATATGCGAGAATTCTTCAGGAAGCCAAGAAACATGGCGATCGGTTCTTTGACGGAGCTGCTGACTCGTCCGGACTCAAACAGAATTGGCGTCCTTAACTGCTCGCGTGGAAGAGGGCATGATTCGTGCATTCCCGTTTCGTTGCTCTTACGAAATCGGCCGATTTAATTACAGCGCTTATCAGGCTGTCGGGCTTGCCGGACGCGCGGTTTTAATGGGCACCTGCGAGATATCCGGGTTCAACAGCAGGCGGCAGACGATACTTTTTCTCCCTATATACGCGCAGCGCAAATAATTAAGGTTTTGCCAATCGTGATTATCGGCTGTCACGCGAAACGCTAAAAAGAATCGCGCGTGGAATTCTCAGGAAGAAAGCCATTGGGTACGCCGCTTCGTCTCGCGATTATACCGCGATCGTTATATCTGTTTTTAATTTAGTCCGCAATTTATTGCGACACCACCCATAGGCCATACCTCCGCGCATCGTGTATCATCGTCATTTCGTTATCTAATTACATGTATATATGTGAGACATTTCTAGAACGACGGGACATTAGTTGATGTGATCATCGATGAGCACTGTTTTCAAACGGGATCAAACCGGTTCGTAACGGTTTGCTTAATTTTACGTTGCATGCCTGACAATGAACTCTGTGTTAAATTCTTAACCGCTATCGGTATAGGATATCGCGGCATATTTTGAGCTCCGATAAGATAATCGATGAGCATGCAATTGTTGTCAACCACATTTTATTTTCTTTGTTCAAAATTACAACGAACGAAATAAATTGATAATATATATGGTTTAATACTTTTAGTGTATAATTATAATGCAAGCACTTCTGCTGATAGCATACCGATTGATAGAATAGTGCAGACGATTTAGTCATTGTATAGAATTATTATTCTCCGTTATTATTCTAATTACTGAAAGTAAGGCAGTTATGCTATAATTAGTGATTCACGTAACTACATGACTTGTAGCTCCGTAATAATGTAATTACATATAATTTTACATGATCGCGTGTAGCACCGTTGTAATGCGTTCACTAATATGATTATTTATTTAATTCCTCATTTACTTGTCAGTGATACGTTTTAATTAATCATCAATATATCGTTACGATCTATGTTTCATACTTGTCAGTTATCAAGTTATTTATCATCACTCTGCCTTCGCAACAGCATCTTTATCATCATGCTCATCTTTATCATGATACGAAGTGCTACTTTACTCGAAATATTTCGTTTTTCATGTTACTCTTCCAGTCTTTAAATTCATTTATTATTTATTATTTTCGCTTTATTGTAGCTTTTGATGCATTTCTCATTGTCTCTAATATAATTTTTCTTTTTTACTTTTAGGGATCGTGACAACCTGGCGGACAGCTCGGAGCGAGACTCCCCTTGGAGTTGTGGGGGTGGCAGCGGTGGTGGCCGCAGACCCCTCATCTCCATTATCGAACACCTACGCACCTCCAAGAGCAGACTTCACAATGGTCAGTTGCACGTCCAGCATGTTTATCATTGCCCTTCTTGGCACGTATCATTTCTTACTCGCATTATTGCATCAAAGAGGAGTTTAATGAAATATTTTTCGCCTTCTTTCGTGCATCTCGTGTTTGTCTCGGAGAGGCAGTAAAAACGTTTAATCAATAAAACGCGGAGGAATTGATTTTATTTATTGAAAACAAGAAATTATTTTCTCAGAAAAATGCCGCGATTGCGTGTCAATATGCATTCACGCGTCCATTTGCGTGCGTGAGTTGACTAATTGATCGGTAATTTTAACTGTCTACGAAAAACGTTGTAAAATTAATTATTTTATATTACTATCCGGATATTCCTTATGTCTGCCATAACGATCTTATATAAATGAAAAAACTTGCCGGCATATCCATCATTAAACTCAGTGATAATTTTTTCAAGTCTATAAAATAAACTTTATCGTCTGTAAAATAATATTGTCTCGAAAGTTGTACTATGCTTAAAGATAAATTTATATAAGAGAGCGTTAAGGATTAAGCAGCATAAATAAAGCGGATGTTTATAATACTTATATGCGACGATATATTAATTAATAATTTCTTATACAATAAATTAGTTGTCACTAATGTTTTTAGCGATATGAAGTTTTGTGAAGAAAGAGCGAAAGTCGCTGATTTAAATACGTTTCACATCTGTGCTCATATATTCTTGAATATATTTTATATCTCGTGTCCATGTATTCTAAAATGTTAAAAACATATCCATAAAGCAACCTATATGAGAGAATCGTCACGATATTGAAAAAAATTGCGGTGCATTTAATCCGTGCACGAAGGGAACGAATGATGGCGCGGATACAGACGCTATTAGGAGTAATGAGCACACCTATGCCATAAACACGGCGATAATGATCGGCCGCGCGCTCTCGTAACGATAATAAATAATCAGGCGAAATATCAGCCAACAAAACGTACACGAACGTTCGTTCCTTTGATGGCGGCGCGTTGCTTGGGAGCGAACGAATGGACCACGGAGGAGACTCTGGCGACTCTCCGTGATGTCTTCATCTCGGGTAATTAGAGGCACGGATGCGCATAAGCGGGGCTGCTTATGTGTGCACGTCCGATTCTCTCGAGTGAAACGAGTGTCTCCTCCAAGTAGCAAAGGGAACGGCGGCGGCCTTTTACTCATCGCTCGTCCAGGTATTCTGGGTGGAAGCACGCGATAGGATGTAGACAAGAAAAGGGAGTTGGTCAGGGACGCGAAGGGAGCGGTTCCTTCTAGGACGTTACGGTAGCATTATATCGGTGGCCAGACACAGGAACCGGGCATCGCGTACGACGGCGAGTCGAGAGAGTTTATTACGACCTTGGAAGGAGGATTTCAAGCAGGGGAGATAAAATACAATTATAGGCGGACGTACCGGCGCACCAGTGGTAATGACGGTAATAATAGTATCGTCGACGATAGTTACGTTAAAAGTAATAACGATAATATCGTCGCTAATAATTGAGGTGGATGACAGCGTCACTCGTGAAATGTCAACTCGCTGGAAAATGTGGGTGATATCTATGCAAATAACACTGCATCATGTTGCTTATGCGAAAAAGCAGGTCGATAGCGCCCACTGTAAAAATCAAAGAGAGGCGATAAAATATGTATCGTAACAAAGTGTACATGAGATAGGATGCTATGTGGAAATCTTTATGAAAGAAGTAGCGGGAGGGTTACGAGCTTTACGTCAATTGTAATCGAGAGAGATATAATATAAGTGACGATAATGCTGCTACTAATTATAAATATGGAAGCGGTAGTCGCAAAATGTCATGGACGGAAGCGAAAGGAAAACGTAGGTAAATAAAATATTTTCTTTTGTATGGCTTACAGTAAATGCATTATATTATTTTATAGTTGAAATAAATTAACATTTTTTGTTGAGAAATTAATGAGACATATATATTATATATAAATAACAAAAAAATATAAGTTATATAAAAATTGTACAATAGAAGGTAATATTAAGAAAAAAAAGGAAGAAGGAGAGAGAGAGGGAAAAAAAGAAAGGATGCGATGAACAGGGTAAAATCTCGACATTAATCGCAATTCCGGGAGTTTTCAACGCGCGTCTCATTAGCCTACGCCCTCATTATTATATTATCAACATCCCTGGCATCGTATAATGGTCCTTGAATATATTTATGAGGGTAATCTCTATAGTTGTGCGCGTACGAAAGTTGCGGTTTTCTCCGGTCTGTAACAATAATCCTTGCATTCCCCTATATAATTGTGCCCGCGGAGGATTTATAGAGCTGGTCCAGACTCTCCCGATCTTATCTAACGATCTGCCTATTGAGTAGAAGCGCATGGAGATGCGCCGCGCCGCCTCGGCAATGGGATTCATTCAGGAGTGCCGAGACCTCTTGGTACCGCGATAATTCCGCGCACAAAGGTTGGTTTTTCGACTCTTGTGCGGAGTAAAGAGCAGAGCCTCGCCAGAGCATCGCAGCCTGAAATCACGATCTCCATGAGGAGAGAATATTAGGTTTATTAAAGTCCGAAGCGAATCGACACAGGAGTGCCAGATGTAAACAGTTGAAAGGCCAGATATAATTAATTATAAGCGGTTTAACCCACTTTCTTTTCCTAAGCAATGAATCTGCACAATATTTGATTTATTTTGTGAAAAGAAAATTAAATTTATATCAATTCTTTCAAGTTCTCGAAAAAAAAAAAAAAATGAAGAAACTAATATATTTAAATGCACATGACGTATATCTTTTTTTTTTTTTTTGAGGATTAATTCGAGTTGAAACGACAGTTCGTATTTATGATCAAGTCACCTGTTGCGAGATAGAAACGAGGGCAGCTCAAGGATAAACACGAAGAAAACCGTCTCGCGACCGCACAGGAATCTTTTTGTTCTCGTCAGTGGGGTACTAGGAATTCGCGGTTGGATTGGATCGATTAGTTATTCCAGGATAATCGCTAAGCCACGCATCACCGACGATGTATCATTAAAGTTGCTCTCGTTTCACACCGGATGACATCACACTGCTCTACTCACCTTTGGGTAATTCTATTTATCTTTCTCTCTTTTCTCGCCGCTATCTGACGTTCTATTTTAGTTAAGGAACACTGATTCACTGAAAATAGGTCTACTTATCGTTGCCGGCGATTTCGATTCGAACTGTTGCAACACGTTGTCTGATTCCAACAGTAGCATTGTGCTTTATGTTGTCTTTCCATTGTCGCGTTCATACAGCGATGTACGTACTTTGTTTTACAGTTTAACATTGTTTTCATAAATCATTTGTAGATGACGGGCGCTGTCGTTAAATACTTTTCTTTCGTTCATTGCGATATAGATACGTGCGCACGTTACCTCCCAAGCGATGTAAATCAGTCATTCTGCTAATTTATGTATTAATCTTTGTGCCAGTAAAATTAATATGTAAATGATTACTGGTTTAATGAATTGCCAATATGAATGTGTGACAGAGAGGGAGAGAGGGGGATGGGGTGGGAGGGGGGAGAGATGCAGTGTCGTATTGTGATATTTGTGATCTGAGCCATGTCATGAATTATTTGTGTCGTGCCTATCTATAATGTATCCTACGATACATAGCTTGTAATATGCAATCTCGATAAATTTGCGCGAATACATTGATTCTTTTGACAGTTTTTTTTCATTGTGAGATATCATTGTCTCGTGTTGCGGTACCAGTTGCGGTTTGACAAGACGAGCGTAACGTTGCGCATAAATCCGTGCGTGCATTCTTACGCAGCAAGAGCGCGCTCGAGAGCGGCGACTAGGCGGAATTCTAGTTAAGTATATAGCCGAGACGCCGTGACTCCCCGTTGTCCTTTCATCTGAAACCGATATTTTTCGGTCGAGAAACTCGGACGATTTCCGCGTTCGAACGTGATCCCTTCGATTTCCGATAGCTTTGACCGCTCGGCATCCTGGAAGCGCTGATTCGACACAGCGGCGAGCGGGTGCAACGCGCTGCGCTATGCGATCCGCGGGATGTACAGGGGCATACACAATTTATAATGCAATTAGAGCCTCAGATGGTAGCGCTCGGATTTATGGCAGGTA